>NC_092872.1:227843121-228143121 GCF_028372415.1 Notamacropus eugenii
CTTCAGACTACCTTCTCTCCTAATCTACCCTCCCTTTTATCACCTCCTTCTCTGTAATCCCCTTCCCTTCCTATTTTTCTGTAGAGTAAGATAGATTTCTATACCCAATTGAATGTGTATGTTATTCCCTCTTGGAGTAAGGCCCATTCTGGGTAGCTTAGTGGCACGGTAGATAGAGCACAAGGGGTGGAAAGAGTCAAAAAGACTCATTTTCATGAGTTCGAATCCAGCCTCAGATACCAAGTGAGTGACTTTAAACCAGCTTGACTCAGTTTCTTCATTTGTAAAATGAACTAAAGAAGGAAATGGCAAACCACTCCAATATCTTTGCCAAGAAAATACCAAATGAGGTCAAAACTAAACAGCAACACCAGCAAGGTCCATTCTAGCCATTAATCTAGGATACTCTGTTTCAGCATCATGTAGATAAGATACAGATGAAACTAATCCAGATTGCTTTGTATCTTAGAGGTGCATTGTCTTACTATGCCATCAGCAGCTCAATTTGGGGAGCAAGACATACACACTCAATTAAAAACCCTTGTTGCTAAAATCTTCACTGTTCCCTAGGGATCACACCAAGTGACTGAACCTTCTGCTCAGAAGTGTCACCTGAGGCCTTAGATGGCTCCAAAATTATTCCCTCAACAACCCGAATATATCCATGGATAATAGAGCCTTTGACAGCATTTTTTCTTTTCTAAGGACTTTTTGCCTTGGCTAATTTATACCTCAGAATCCTCTGAGATTTTCTATGGAGGTGTTTTATTTGTACACAGACTTTCAAGTGTAGAATCATAAAATTTGGGAAATAGACATAGCCTTAGAGATTATCTAGGCCAATTGCACTTTACAAATGAGAAAACTGAGGCTGAGAGGGTGAATGGCTGACTTAAGGTCACTCTGCATGCCAGGGGCAGTAATAGAATTAGAACCCAAGTCTCTTGACTCCTTGTCTAGAGCACTCTTCCCAGTCTGCCTTTTTTCTTCCCAGATTATAACAAAGAACATTTGTCCCTCCATTCCTTACCCAAAGAGTAGTAATCCTGAGGTCTTATCAAGTCAAACTAAGGAGCAGGAGGTTGGTTTGGATCAGATTTGGGAAACTGTACAGTCCTTCCAATGATCTCAAGTTGATCACTAACACAAAAGCACTATTTTTTTTTTAAAAAGCACCAATATTCTACAGTCTTCAAAGACCTAAAGTTCACTCAAAGGCCAATGGACAGGCATATGATGAGTGTGAGAATCCATGTAAACAACATGGCTGGAAACAGATAGGTGAAGTGGTATAAAGGATGTCATCTGATTAATGTATCACTTGAAAAAATATGTATTGGTCACATACTAAGAGCAAGGGACAATCAATGGGTAGTCCCCATTTGGCCTTTTGTTGTACACTCATTGTCAAGAGAACATGAGGAAGGACTCCAGTTCACTGGATATAAATTTATGGGAGGATGATGATGAACCACACAGAAGAGGGAGCTACATAGGGGCCATACCATGAACATTGATGAAAGCAATGCTCACCTTAATGTGACAAACGGAGTAGCAGAACATTCTCCTAGTGATGCCATAGCACTATAAATAATGGGACACCTTAGTCTAAGAAGAATAAGAATTGCAGCTGATATCAAAGGAATAGAAAACTGCATAGTGGTTATAAGCAACATGTTGCCAATGATCACTTACATTCAAGAAGTGCAAGAGACAATATCTAACAAGTTTCTGGCTGGAAAATAAGTTGGGCTAGCCATGTGGTAAGAATAAGGGGTAACAGAAGAGCAGTCCTCGTGTAAAATATTACAAGAACCAGAGGAAGGTCTCCAATCAGTTGAGTGGATCATCTCTGGAGCATTACAGAAAGACATAGACAAGACTTGCAAAGAATGACATGGGGGTGGCTGGGTTGCAATCTACCCCAGTGGAGGAGTATATATACATGTATGTAAGTATGGATATTTATATTGACACATATGTAAGTAGTCACATATGCATGTGTAACACAACACTAAAAGTCTCACCTGGTCAAATGGGAAACTTAGAAGAGATTCTCCCAAACAATGTCAAGTCTGATGAGCACAATAGATTGTTTATATTCTGTGAAATGAGTGAAATGAGATATTCACTATAGAATCAAGCCTGGTCTTCATGGTCTTGTGATTAAGACAAATGAAAGAATCATGAGCAAGGGAGGCAATGTGATGTGCTGAATAAAACACTGGCCTGAGGTCTGGAAGATCTGGTTTAAATTCCACCTTGGACATTTATTAGGTGTGTGACCCTAGTCAAATCCCTTACCCTCTTTGGTTCTCTGTTTCATTCTCTGTAAAATGAAGGGTTGAACTCAATGACCTCTAGGCTCCCTTCCAACCTTAAATCTATGACCTTTTGAGACTCCCACTTGCCTGAAATTTTCATTTCTAGACTATCTCTTTTAAGCATTGCCCTCCTTGATCTTGTTTCAAGAAACTGTAATTAAGGAACAATGACTTTGAAAGGCCCACATAGTTCTTTGGTGTTTTAGCAGCCCTTTAAATCTTGACTGTCTGTAGCAAATGCCAGTGGGTGTGGGAAGTCACTTCAAAATGATGGCCACTAAGCCCTCATCAATGAAACTTGCCATTGCCTTGACCTGCTTCTCTGATCTGACCTGAGCGAATTAGCCTTCTCAATCTCAGCCTCTGTCCATTACCCTGGCTGTTGACCCTGCTAATGTCACTATCTCTGGCTTGCTCTCAAAAAGCATCTAGATCTCACTTTCTTGACTGATGTTTGTGAGCAATCCCTGACTGTCTAATTTGCTTTTGTCTTTACTTGCCTCACTCCTGCCCAGGCTTACCCCTCCTCTCCCTGATCGATGACTTCTAGGACATACAAATTTGATTTAATTCCTCTCAATTATACTCCTAAAACAGCAATAACAATGATCTTAGCTAACATTTATATAATCTTTTAGGATTTACAAAACATCTCACAAATATTATGCCATTTTAGCTCTGTGAGGTAAGTGTTATTATTATCCCCATTTAACAGAAGAAGAAACTGAGTCAGAGAGAGGTCAAGTGACTTCCCCAGGTACACATATTTATTAAGCATCTGAGACCAGATTTTAAGTTATCTTCCTGACTCCATGTCCACCAATTTATCTGTTGTTCTACCTAGACATTTCTACTATCCTTTTATCTTAGCACAAACCCCTATAGTCCTCTGGTCTACCTCTTCCATTCCCCCTAACCCCCATTTCATTAGCAATTTCAGGACCTATCCCTGTCCCTCAGCTGTTTCTATTTATATCCTTCTTCTTGTTTCCACTTCTACTTGTTTCCATGTGCCCATTGGTCACAATGTGATGCCTTGGGCACAGAGAAACAACAGAGGGAACTGACTATGACGGGTCTGTGCCACAAGATTAACAAAAGCTGCCTTCTTGAAAGTCTCTTCTGAGTGGTTCCCTCCCTTTCCAGACATGCTAGCAAGGGACAAAAAGCTGCTGTTATTGGAAAAGGGGGCGGCACTAATATACACAAGAGTTCCATTTCCCACCCTTTTCCTCTCTATTTCCCTATCAACTGCTGCTCCCTAGAAGTTCCTCCTCCGCTCACTAAATTTCTGACACCAACCCTGGGCTGCTGTAGAGGTGGGTCCTCGATGGCTGAACTGGCAGTGCCAAAAGGGAAGGGGAGGGAAGATGATGTTCCTCCCCTATCCTCCAGTCTCCAATGTCCACTGCTGCTCCAGTCCCAATACAGATCTTGTCCATGGTGTGCTTAGCCCTACCACCTTCAATTCATCATCTCTTAGGAGGTGCTACCAACCCTAGGTTTCCTCTATGAAGAAACCTTCAGACTAGCCTGAGTTCAGTCACTACTGTAATCACATTGATTTCTATTTGAATATGTTAGAATCAGTTCAGAATGAATTATTATACCCTGTTACACTCTGAAATGTGGAATACTAGTAACAGCTTACATTTATGGAACACTTTGAGTTTTACAAGCACTTTCTTCCTAACAAGTATGAGATGATTAGTGTGTTAGGGACAGGGATAGAGACTGGATTCACAATTTCACTGGCATAGGATATTTCCTCTACCCATGCAGGCTGGCATCTTCTTTGCATCTCAAAGTCTTGGAGAGTTACTTGGTCTACTAAATTCTAAATGGCTTGTTCTGAGTCACAGGTAGGGTCTGAACCTTTCACACCAGCTATCTGTTATGCTGCTTCTCCATGTAAGTAGTATGCTCCCCATTTGTTGATGGTAAGACTGAGGCTCCTCGAGATTAAGTGACTAGGCCACATGAACCATTCAGTGATGGATCTGGGACTTGAAGTCAGATCTCCTGACTTCATATCCAATAACCTTGATCTCTTCTTGAAGGGTAAGTTATAGAAAGGATTTTTATTCAGAGAGTCTGGAATGGATGGCCTCTGAAATCTCTTCAAACACTAAGAATCTGTGATTCTTACCGCTGAACCACTGCTGCCTCTTTTATATACCCAAAGAGCCACCATTATTATCTATCTGCACCAATGTATGAGAGGGCTACAGCAAAGTGAAGGCCCTGACATTATAATTTCTCAGGATTATCCAGGAACCATAAGTTAGGGTCCAAGGCCTCTGGTGCTCATGGTAATAGGATCATTTGTCTGCCCAGTCTTTGTGACTCTTTGTAATGGGAGGAGCATGACTGTTAATAGGGTAAGGATGACTAAACCCATTAGTTATGGGATAATCAATGCCTGAAGAGTCTCTAAGTACCAAATAAAGCACTCGCTTATTTATTTATTTATTCACCAGAAAGTCAGTGAGTTACAAATGACAACACTGCTTCATTAACTTCCATCTCTCTGGCATGGACAGGCAAACATTGCTGAAAGGAAGCCAAAGTTTGCCCTCCCTACAGGACAGTAGCTGATCTTTCCTTTTGTACCTAGTCCTTTCTCGGGAAGACACAAGCCCAATGAGGGGTGGAAAGAGGGTGATAGAGACAGGTGGGAGGGAGGGATGTGATGTTCAATTCATGGAAGGAAGTAGGGTATAGCTCACTGGAGAAGGGCAGTGTATTTGAAAGAAACACATTAGAACGTTAAGGATCCAAGTTTAGTAATTTGACAGTCTAGCAGGGAAGCTTTGCTGAGAGTGTCAGATGTGCTGGGAGTACTAAGAGGGAGCAGTTATCAGAGAAAATTGAAGGAGGAGGAGGCTGATGACAATGTGTGGTAGAGAGCTGGAGGAAAGCATCCTTGAGACTAAGGGAAACAATGGGTTTAGGTGAGGTCTGACTGTATCAGTTGTTATGTCTAGGCCTACAGTCAACTAAATTTAGAACAATAAAATAAAGGAAATGGAGTAAGGCTATCAATGAGGAAAGCAGCCTCAACATGGTGATGATCAGGGAATATGTGATGAGAATGTAGGCATGAAGGCTGGACAAGACTGGCAATAGAGGTGGAGAGATATGATACTGGGTCACCTGAGATTCTTTTTTCTCTTTTGTCTTCCTTGGGGTGAATGTGGGGTGTTTCCAGGCATCTCAGGGAGGCTGGAATCAGACATACACCATATGCATCAGAAGAGGGGGAACTGAGTGATATTGCAGCTCTATTTCGATGGTGTGGAATTCATTCCAACTCAAGACTTCTTGGCACATTATCATCCATCTGAATCACTACCTGGAAAAATAGGAGTGAGAAAAGCTAAGGACAGAGAGGACTGGAGGGATTCCAGAGCCTAGCCAGAGAATTCTAGAACCCATTCCACTGAGGATCAGTCAGCAAAGGTAACATTTTCAGCGTTGTCCTTTTTGGGCTCGCCATGGCTGATATTTCTAGGGTACCACTCCTAATAATTGACATTTATATGGTACTTTGAGATTTGTAAAGTCTCCTTATGTGCCTTATCTCCTTGGATCCTCATATCAACCTTATACAATAGGTACTGTCTCCATTTTACATGTGGAGAAACCAAGGCTCAGAGGGACTCCCTTGTGCATTTCTGGCCACACAAATAGTAAGCATGAGAAGTGAAATTTAAGCCCATGTCTCAATTAACTTCCAAACAATGTACCTTCCATTATACTTTATTACCTGTCATCTGGCCCTAGGTACCAGTTGGATTTGGGTCAAGATAATAAAAGAGGAGGCAAATGAGGACTGGAAATAGTACAGAGAATTATAGATGCTAAGTACTATACTGGCTTGATTAGGGCTGTGATTTTGGTTCAGAGACCTCAGTCACCTGGCTTGATAGTATAGGTCAGATTACTTTAGTTTGCATGTTAGACCAGGGTAGTTCATCTCCTTCAGATCAAGTTCCAAGGGATGACTAGGAATGCTTCCACAACTCTTCTATAGAATTAGAAGACTGTTCCTAAATTCACCTAGAGTGGAGATGCCAAGATCTAGACAAGGCCAGAAGTAGAGATAAACATATCCAATGTCCTCTGTGGGAAGAGTCATTCAAGATGAATGGGGAGTAGAAGAAAAACTTAGTGAAGGAGAATTTTAATTTCAGGCTTCTATTCTTACCAATGGGGGAGAGGGAATTCTAGGAGTGATCCTCACTACAAAAACACCTTTGGGAGGCAAGGTTGGGATATGGTGGCAGGAAGGCCCCAGGAAAGGGGTGACATAACACCAGGAGCCTGGGAGAATAGGCGAGGGCTAGGGGGAACCAGGACAAAGAAATAGGTATCACTGGGGATAAACCCAATTATGGTCTGGGAAGTAGCACTCTCCAAGAGGAAATCATAGATCTTTGAAGTATAAGGAATATGCAGAGAGAGACAGTGAGACAGACAGACAAAGACAAAGACACAGAGACAGAATTTAAATCTCAGTGGATACCAGGAAGTCTTCCTAATATTAAGGCTTGTTAAGACATCCCCTCACTGATACACTGTTGTTCTAACCTTTTACTCCAATTACATAAACTCCAATTATGAGCTTACATTTATAAAATAATAGCATGGGAAATCACAACAGATTAATCACAGCAGGAACCATAAGTGACTGACTAGTTGAAGGAAGGTAAGGTTTACAAATCAATTTGTTGTTGTTCAGTTGTGTCCAACTCTTTGCGACCCCAGTTGGGGTTTTCTTGGCAAAAATACTGTAATGGTTTGCCTTTTCCTTCCCTAGCTCATTTTACAGATGAGAAAACTGAGGCAAACAGGGCTAAGTGACTTGCCCAGGGTCACACAGCTAGTAAATGTCTGAGACCAGATTTGAACTCAGGTTTTCCTGCCTCAAGAGCTGGTACTCTTTCCACTGTGCCACCTATCTGCCCCCTTTTACCATATAATTATGGCCAAACCAGCAGAAGAATAGGGAGATATGAAGGTTAATGCAGGATCATGAGTGGGAAGAGTTCATTCAGTGCAAGCCATGTATTTTTACAGTTTAAGAAACTGAATCAGGAACGGAATTAGGAAATTGAATATCAGAAAGGCAAAATAATTTACTGGAGGCCACAGGGGGTTAAGTGGCAGAGCTGGTACTAGAGTCCAGCTTGTTTGAATTCAAATTCAGTCTTTTTAGCCACATCATGCTGCTTGGTCCCTGAAAACCTATATTTCTTTTCCTCAGTTCTTTCACTTTGACTACCAGATCAAAGTAAGGTATTAGTAATCAACTTCCTAAAATAGAGGCATTCAGGCAACAGAATGAGTGTTGCTATATCAGGAGCAAAAGAGGGATCAATTCAGTTCAGCATGTATCAAACAACTCAATCTGTTCTATGCATTATAGGAGATAAAATACAGCCCTTCCCCTCAAGGGCCATGTTAACTGGGAATATACCTGTGAAACAGAGGAAGATACAAGATATTAAGGAAAGCTTTTACATTGGAGATAATGGAGCATAAAGGAGAATGAGAGTTAGTTTAAGCCCCTACTCCCACCACTTTAAGAGGATCCATTGCTTTAGATGGCCACATATTAAACACTACTACACATCAGTCACTGTCCTAGGTGCTGATATTACAAATACAAAGAAAACAAATCCCTAATCAAGGTAAAAAGCATCAGGGCCATATTTATTATCAACTGATAAACTGAATGTGCAACTGAAAAAGATGTTGTCGTGTATAGAGAGCATTAGATGATCTGTGTGTACCATTGGCATCCTCTAAATGTCAAGAGAAAGTGAGGGAGGCCCATAGCACAATGGGTAGATGTTCTCTGGTGAACTTTTAGGAGAATTATGGACAAGATTATCACTTATTCCACAAATAGGGATGACTTGCAAACTGAATTACTGGAGGAATCATTGACATCACTGAGATGACAGGATCATCTGAGTAAACTGAATTATATGACATGGCTGAAATGCTGTAGCGTGGATATAATGTTGGACTTCAAATCAGGAAGATCCAGACTCAATCCTACCATTGACACTAGCTCTGTGACTCAGAGCAAATCACTTTACATTCCTGGCCTCAGTTTCCTCATATGGAAAATGAAGAAGTTGTACTACCTAGTCTCTAAAGTCCTTTCCAAACTTTATAATCCTATGAGCCTACATCACATAACATCCATTTATATCTAGGCAGCTCTCCAGAACTTATTTATTAAGTCACAGTTAAGTCAAAATATACCTGATGAAGCAATTTCCTGCAAGCTGATTTTCCTACACAGCTACAATCATAAGTTTTTCTTTTAAATTGAATAAAATCAAACGTGTTCCTTCAACAAAAGCCTGAAATAATTTCAATCTCAAGTCATCCAAATCATTTTGGGGGGGGGGAGTGGAAGATCCTGTAGGTAGGAGGGCCAAAAGAAGGAATGGTCTTCTTCATGAATTTTCGTATCATTTTCCTCTCCTGTTTCTTCTACCTATGTGACTTCTTTTTTTCAGTCTCCTTTGCTGAATCATCATCCATATCCTGTCCCCCAACTTTGAACATCACCTATGATTTGGTGTATAGGGTCCTCTTCTCTCCTCTTTGTAGTATCTTTCCCTTGGAGGCCTCATCTATTTTATTATGCAGATGCCTCTCCAATCTATATATCCAGCTATCGTCTTTTTGCAGCTTCTGGTCTTCATTACCAACTCCCTATTGGAATTCTCTAACTGGATATCCCATAGATACCTTATACTTAACATGCCTGAAATGGGATTGGTAATCTTCCCTCCTCCAAATTTATTTATTTCTGTCAATGACACCACTATTCTTCCGGTCACTCAAGTCACAACCTCAGAGGTGTTCTCTCCTTTTTCTTCTTCAACCTGGACATCTAATCAGTTGTTAAATCTTATCATTTTAATGCATAAAATATCTTTAATTTTTTACTCATTCTCTCCATTCATATGGCAAGCATCCTAGTTCAGAAATTAAATACCTCTCCTTTGGACTATTGCAATAGTCTCCTAATTAGTCTCCCTGTTTCCGTTGCTTCCCCTTTCCAACCTATTCCTCATATAGCTGCCAAATTACAAGTCCTAAAGTACAGGTCTGGTTATATGAATCCTCTCCTCAAGAGTATTCAGAGACTCTCCATTGCTTCTAGGATAAAATATAAACTACACCATTTGACATTAAAAGATTTTTACAAGTTAGCGTTAATCTTTATTCTAGCCCAATAAATAATAATTAGTAAATTGTAAGTAATAGTAATAGTAAATAAACTAGTTAAGTAAATAACTAGGAAATAATAAATTGCATTTACAAAAAGTGTTAGTGTTTGTGAACTCTTTGTTTATGTTTTTCCCTTTGAGCTGTACATAAACCTGGGAGGTATGTGCTATTTTTATCCCCATTTTACAGATGGTGAAGCAGATAGAAGTTTCATAATTTTGCCATTATCATAAAGTTAGTGAGTGTCTGGGACAGGATTTGAGCTCATGTCTTCCTGATTCCAAATCCAATATTCTATTTATTCTGTGACATCATGCTTATTTATCATGTTTCCTCATATGTTGACTACCTCTAAGTTTTATTATTTATCCTTTCACAGATAAAGAAATTCAAATTGAGAGATTAAATGTCTTCCTATATAGCTGAGTGTCAGAGCTGGGACTTCAATTCAGTTTTCTTCACTAATCCTTTTTTCCTTACTTCTAATCTTTTTTTTTTCAACATAGAAAAACAATACAGAAGGTGCTTGGGAAAGAGAACAGATGGGCAGAAAGTTGACAAGAGCTAGAGGTCTTCAAACAGAAGCTTGTTAGGGTTGTTGTTGATGTGATTTATGCTTTTGGCAAGAAGTTGATTAAATGAGAGAATTTAAAGTCTCTGGTCCCGAGCTCTGGGCTGCTTATAGTCTGCAGTCCTCATCATGTTATATGGTATTCTGTTCTTTCCTTCAGACCAATGTGTAATCACATCAACAAATCTTGAAGGGAAACAAAGATTAGAAAGTAGTAATTCAAATACATGAGGGCAATAAATTTAAAAGCAAACATTCTCTAGACTAGATTCATTGAATTAGCTGGCTTCAGAGTTTCCTGGCAACCCTGGGATTTTAAGATTCTGTGACAACAATTAATACTTACATGGTACTCAAAATTTTATAAAACACTTTTATTAGAACTCTATAAAATAGGTAGTACAAGGAATTATTCTTTCCATTTTTTAGATGAGGTAAGTGAGACTCAGATTGAATTGTCCTTGGTTACCCAGCTGGCAAATGTCAAAAGTGGAATTCAGACACCAGAACCTCTGACTCCAACTTCAGTGTTCTTTTCAATACTCCATGCTTATATAAATATTAAGATGTCTGTAGTCAAAGAAATAAGTGCTATTGGGTGGTCAGCCAGGGGAGAGATGATTCTAAAGAAAGACTTCATAGACAATTGGGGTGAAGTCAGAACTTAAAATGAGCCTAGTTACAGTCTCTCCTCCTCCTCATCCCCAATCTTCTATGAAACTAAAGAGAATCATTGTTGCTACCAATTCTTCCTCTTTACCTGTGAAATGGAGATAATCTTTTCTATCAGCTGATCTAAATCAGGTATGTAGGTGGCACAGTCAACAGAAGACTGGATTTGGAGTCAAGAAGATCTTAGTTCAAATTCAACCTCGGACACTTACATGTGTGTGATGCTGGCTCAGTCACTTGAGCTCTGTTTGCCTCAGTTTCCTCATCTGTAAAATCAGGATAATGATAGCACCTACCTCCCACAGTCATGAGGATCAAATGAGGTAACATTTGTAAGTACTTAACATAATGCCTGGCACATAATGGACATTATGTAAATGTTAGCTATTATTATTATCTTCATTATTATCCCTATGACTAAAGCTAAGAACCTTTGAATATAGTGAAATTGTGGAGACCAAAGAGTCCTTCAGTTTTCAAGACTAGAGCTAAAGAGTCCTGGGGCAAGTATGAGGGAATATTTTTACTGCTCTGTCATGTCTGACTCTTTCTGATGGGTTTTCTTGGCAAAGATACCAGAGTAGTTTGCCATTTCCTTTTCCAGTTCATTTTATAGATGAGAGAATGGAGGCAAACAGGGTTAAGTGACTTGCCTAGGGTCACTCACATCATAAGTGTCTGAAGTTGGATTTGAACTCAGGTCCTTCTGACTCCAGGGCTGGTACTCTATCCACTGTGCCATCTAGCTGCCTTTTTTATAGTCATAGACAGTACTGCATCCTCTAGAGCAGTGATATCTAACTCACATAGAAATGAGGGCCACTAAGCCATTCATAAGCATTCCTGTGAGCCATGTATTGACTTAGAAAACCAGATATTAACATTATCTATGGCCTATTGTGTTTTTTTATTTTGTTAAATATTTTCCCCATTACATTTTAATCTGATTCCCGACTTGGGAGTGTGCAGCCACATGAGACTCAGCACCATTGTGTTTGGCATCTACTCCTGCACTAGACCATGCTGTCTCTAAATTATGATGACATGAAGAAAATAGCATGTGCAAATCCAGAGATAAATGAATGCACTGAGACCAGGCAGCGATAGAGAGGGAATAACCAATGAGGTGTTATGGGCATATCACTGGTAGAAATCAATGCTTAAATGTGAATAGTCCTAAATATATGTTTATTTGGTTTTGGTGCTGTTTAAAGTTAAGTGCACAATAAATTATTTAAAAGGATACTTTAAAAAGAAGTAGCTATAGCCAAGTTTTATAAATAGAGTTAGCTAGACCCTGTTGCAACCTGAAATCACCATGCAATGTCCATAGAACAGCCAAATCTCATTAAGGATCATCTGGAATAATCAATTAACCTTGAAGAGGAGTCAGAAACTGAACCAAACATTTTGAGCTCTGCTGATAAAATGTGCTTTTAAACAAAAACTAATACTTGACCTTCTTCTGTACCAACACTCCTTCCTCTCTCCATAACACAGCATTACCAGTTTGTTTCCCCTGAATAGCTGAATTATTTTCAAATGCAGTGGAAAAGCTAAAAGAGGCGATAATTTAAGGTGAGAAGTGCTAGGTAGGGACTTTTCGAAGAAAATTATGAAGGAGGTGAAATTTGTCCTCAATGCCCCCATTTCCTTTTTTGGTGCCTGTCTACTTCTGCTCACTTGCTCAACTCTGGTACTGAGGACCATGCGAAGTGTTTTCTGAATTTTGGGTCTCTGACCTTGTGCCATATTTATTCTGGGCCTCCTTCAGTCCCCATCTGGATCTCAGCTGATTATCTCCCGATGCTCTTTCTCAAAGGTGTTTTTTAGTGGAAAAATTTGTCTCTCAGTGTTCCTATCAACTATCCAGGAGGCATAAACATTTCTTGGAGATGGGATGGTCTTGAGACAATGTCATAAGCCGGTAAAAAGGATATTTTAGGGCAAAAAAATCCATCCAGTGCCATATCATGAAGTATTAAACAGTTGCCACTTTTTTCTATTGGTAGAGCTGGTTTTGTCCTAGACTCAGTAATGATAAAGATCACAGTCCAGAGATCCTAATGAAAAATATTGATACAATCACCATGGACTTCCCTTACTTGGGACATTTGTATCCTCACTTTCCTGTTCGTGGAGGATTGAGCTGTTTCTCTTCCTCTGAAACAAGCAGAGATTTGGGGCTCAATTTTCCATCAAGGTTTTCCAATGCACCGAAGGATTCTGTGCTCTCAGAGTGGGTCAAAGTTGAGCCCTGACCTGTCTATGACCTGGTGAATGAGATCAGAAGGGGAGATATCAGAGCAGCTTGAGATGTAATTTGTCACCCTTTTCTCTCCCCACAACCATCCAAACCACAAGCCAATATTTTATAGGCAAGTAGGGAAGGCGGCTGGAGAGCAAACTGGAACCAGTGCCACAGTGGAATGTGGGAGCATAAGGGGAGGGGAAAGTAGTTCATGTAGTAAAGACTAGTGTAAAGACCAGGGAGTATCACCTGAAAAATGGAATAAGTATATTCATGCCATCTGCTCACTACCCTTTCTGCTTTGCAATTAGTCACAGAAACTATAGTCTTTTCTCCTACTTTCATTCTGCCTTGTCCTCCTGCAGTCAATGAAGGTGGCTTTTATTAAAGGAAGTGTGGAAGCAAAACCTTCACTTCACACATCCCTCAGGTCAGAATGGTCAGGAGCTTTTGGAGACTCTCCATACAGATGACCAGGAGTCAGCCTTACGACAAGGGGGAGTGCAGGCACTGAAGGGGAGTAGAACCATTCACCTGACTGGGAGTGAATCTAGGTAGAGACAGGATCAGACTAGGGTGCATAAGGCAGTTTATTCCCACCATCTATCACATTTTCAGGGTGGTTATCTTTTACCCAGGTAGGTTATATGTATGTCAACATAGGTTGTTTAAATGGCTCATGGGAAAGCATGAATGGATATCGATGAATCTTGCCCATTCCTCTCCAAGGGAAACTTAATTCCTGCCTTGAGGGGAGCAAGAGAAAGGGCCATGATACTGGCCTCACTCCTCCTCAGAGATGGGATAATAGATTATAGTTATATCTCACTATCCCCTTAGATACTATCAGTCTAAGGGAAAACTATTTTTTCTTAGTTTCAAATTGCTTCTTGGTCACTATCCCTCAAAGAGGAAGGGGTATCCCAAGTTTATATCCAAAGGCTTGATCCAGCAAATACTTATCACACAAAAGACTATCAGAAAGAATGGAGTAAACCCATTTAGCCAAGCAGATAGCAAATAAAAATGAGAGAAATTATGTATAGATCAGCATATATAAAACAGTACACTGAGGAGCTCTCCCACTGAGTGAGATATATCAGCTTAGCAAAAAGAGTCCCCAGTCTTATCTAAGGGGAAGTTCCCTGAAGTTTCTAGGGAGACACACTGAAAATTAGAGATATGTTGAGGCACTGGTTTTTTTTCTCTCTCCCTCCCTCCCTCCCTCCCCCCCCCCTCTCTCTCTCTTTTTCTCCCTCTCCCTCCCTCCAGTCTGAAACCATGTGTCCTCTCCCATAACAAGAAGGAAGAAGAAAGTCTATCCCTGAGTTTTCTTACCAAGTCTGCCTCTTCCTCATGTACACAGAGTTCAGTCATCATTCTCTCCATTAATGAAGGACTTCAGCAAATGCTCTAGGCTTTAACCCAGGATTATATACCCATTCATCCACCAAGAAATCAACAAGCACCTACTATGCGAGAGGAATTGTGCTAGGTTCTAGGAATACAGTAAAAGTGAGGCTGTCCCTGCTCTTAAAGAGCCTGCATTCTATTGGATGAGATAACATGGATGTAGGCAACTGATGCATGCTAACTGTTGAATGCTAGGCAAGTCACTTAACCTCCCTGGGTCTCAGTTTCCTCACCTGTAAAATGGAAATACTAATAGCACCTACTTTATAGGGTTATTGTGAAGTTCAAATGAAATAACACATGTAAAATGCTTTGCAAGTCTTAAAGCGCTATTCATAAATATTAACTTTTAGTATGTAAATGTATATAAATGAAATAAATAAAGGTAATTTGGCAAAAGGAAGGCACAAACACTAGCAGCTGAAGGGATGAGGAAAGGATCATGTAGAAGGTATTGAACTTTGAAGAAAATCTAAGAGGCAGAGGTACGGAGACAATGCATTCCAGGAATAAGGAACAGCTTGTGCAATACGGATATAGAAATGGACCAGCTTGACTGGACTGTAGAGTGTTTGAAGGGGAGTGTTACATAATTAGTTCCAAAGGCAGGTTGGGAAGAACTTTAAATCTCAATTGGAAGACTTTGTATTTAACCCTAGAGGAAACAGGGAGCTACAGGAGTTTATTGAGTAGGAGAGTGATGCAGTCAAATCTATGCTTTGGGAATAGTCTTTTGTCAGGTAAGTGGAAAAAGGAAAAGAGACTTGAGGCAGGAGATGGATCAGGACCAATCTCTTTCTTACCTTTCCCATCAATAGCATTTATTTACCTCTCTCTGGACCACAGTTATAGCTTCTTCATTGCCCCCATTTCTAATTCCTTCCTCTCATCTCCTCCAATCCTTCTTCCACATGGATGTCATTCTTAATGCACAATGATGATCAAGTCACTTTTTAGCTAAAAGAAAAACTTTCAAGTGCTCTTCCAGTGCTTATGTAATAAAATCCAATGCCACAGCGTGGCATTCAAGGTTTTTTATAATCTAGTTCCAGTCAGCTCTGAGGTTATAATCTCCCATGATTAGCCTGGAATTGATACTTGCATTCATCTGGTACTGAAACTCATTCTGACTTGTCCCCTATTTCTAGAAAATTGCAAAAATATTAGTATATGTATGTATAAGTGTATATATATGTATATGTGTACATGTTTATATATATGTATATCTGTGGTGTATAGTTCTGTGTATGCATACGTGCATGCAGGTATATGTATGTGCAGGCACCCACATGTGTATATATACGCGGTTAATGTATGTGCATATATGTGTGCATATGTGTGTGTACATGTATGTGTGTGCACACATACATGTATCTGCATTTAATTGTAACCTTCTTGGGGGGAGGAAGTGGGAAAAAAGAACAAAGTTAAAAGTGCACAGCAGAAAACAAAAGAAAACCTACAGGGAAGCAAAGAAAACATGGACAGCTCTTAACACATGCATAGTATTTATAATATGGGCTTTTTTGAAATGGAAATTTATTGTTGTATATGCTCTTTCGAGTTCTGCTGTGCACATGGCAGTGATTTTTTCTTTTCTTATTTTGCATTATTTTAGTTTTGGTATTTAAATTGATTTCTTTTTCTTAGTTTGTATTTAAGTTTAAAATTTAAAAATTACAAATAAAAAAAAGACACCAGCAATTTGTTTTCTCAATACATTGGAAAACTTTTCTGAAATCGGTCCCAGTGTGGAGTTTCTGCTGGCAAGTTTCATTCGCATCGGTAATAGAATTCATTCTGTGCACTGCCTTGAGAAGCCATTTACAAGGTTTACTAACTAATAGCCTGAAGGTGACATAACCAATAAAATCAGGAGTCATCTAGGAGCAGACTTTTGGAAAAAAAATGTGTATTTTAGCTGAGGGAACTACTACCAAAATCCTATTTATTTTTGAGCCTTAATATACTGACAGGAGAAATGATCAATAGTTCCCATAACTGTATTAGTGTTTGTGTAATTAATATTATTGTTTTAAAGTTTCCTGTATTCCAAACAGAAAATTTTCATTGTTCAGTGTGTGTGTGTGTGTGTGTGTGTGTGTGTGTGTGTGTGTGTGAGAGAGAGAGAGAGAGACAGAGAGAGACAGAGACAGAGACAGAGAGACAGGAGAGACACAGAGAGAGAGAATATGGATGCTAAAGGCTAGGGGCAGAGAAGAGGCAGCTTAACAAGATTTATCTCCCTCCCTACTTTGAAATCAAAGTTCTTAGCTTTTTTACCTTAACTTAGTTTTATGAACTGAACCTGATGATGGCATTAAAGTAATCAAATTAAAACTTCAAGTCCTTCTTCTTTATCTCCACATAACCTCCTGCGTCAGGTGGCCAGTAGACCCCAGCACTGTGGAACTCAAGGTGTAATGGAAAGAGCCCTGCTTTAGAAGCAGAGGGCACAGAGTTAAGTCTCAGACCTGCTGGTTAGCTTTTGGATCTTAAACAAGTCACTTGACTTTTCTGGGTCTCAGTTCCCCCTTGAGTAAAATGGGTGGGGTGGTGGTTGGTGGAGGATTAAATGAGTCTTTTCAGCCCCCTCCCAGCTTTACAAACTTCACTCATACTTAGGCCTCTCCAGTTTCTGTTCCTCTTCCATATTTCACACTCTATCAAAATGAGAATACTTGCTATTTCTAAACATGCCCCTTGCTGCCTCATTTCTATTTTTTTTCATTTTTCCTCTATATTTGGAATGTGCTACCCCTCCCCATCTCTGTCTGCTCAAATGCTATCTAATTTTAAAGATCCATTTCAAATGCTACCTTTTCTATAAATAAATCCTTTCCTTAGTTTCCCATTCTGAAATGAACTCTGGCAGCATTGCAGTCTGCCTTGTGGGTATCATGAGAAACTTCAGCCCTGGGGAACCTCCTCTTTTCACTGGTGATCCCCTCCTTACAAATCATTTTTTTGGGTTTAGCTCACTCTTATTTGGACTCTTCAGGCTTCTCCTTGCTTGCTGCAATGCCCCATGAAGATATACTTCTCCCTTCCCCATCCTTACATTTCCATTTATATGTTATCCTCCTACAACAGAAAATGAGTTCCCCAAGGAAAGCTTTGTATTGTTTGATAGTATTTATATCCTTAGTGCTAAGTATTTGACACAAATAAGACTAGGGACAGGGCAGCTAATCTGGCCTTAGACATCTACTAGCTGTGTGACCCTGGGCAAGTCACTTCAACCTGTTTGCCTCCGTTTCCTCAACTGTAACATGAACTGGAGGAGGAAATAGCAAACTACTCTAATATCTTTGCCAAGAAAACCTCAAATGGGGTCACTGAAGAGTCAGACACTACTGAATAACAACAAAACTGGGCAGCTAGGTGGCACAGTGGATAGAGCACTGGGCTTGGAATCAGGAAGATTTATCTTCATTAGTTCAAATTCAGCCTCAGGCACTTGCTAACTGTGTGACTCTGGGCAAGTCACTGAACACTGTCTGCCTTAGTTTCTCATCTGTAAAAATGAACTGGAGAAGGAAATGGCAAACCACTCTAAGAATCTTGACCAATGGGGTCAGTTAGAGTCAGAAATGACTGAGGAATAACAAACAAAGAAGGCTAAAGAGGTATATTCTGCCTCTCTTTGAGCTGAACAGCACTCCTATGATCTGTATAGGTGGACAGCTCTCATAACATGTCAGACCTCCTCACATATTACATTTCATAGTATGGTTAGTTGTGCACATGGTATCTCCCATACTAGACTATAACATTTCTTGAGGTTAAGAGTCATGTTTTATTACCTTGGTATTTTTCTTAGTATATGGCATGTAGCTGCTATTTAACAAGCTTGATGGTCATTGGAATACCATGGTGGACATGAAGAAATCACTTTGGTTTCCTCTTGGCACTACTGAAGTCATACTATTCAATGACTGCTGTACCTATGTGTAAGACTAGCCCTGGTAAATAATATGTTCATAAAAGAATGTGAGAATTGAAAGGCTTTATCAAGTCCCCTCAACTGGGTGGCACCACCCTTGACTACTATCTCTTTTTCCTCTGATGTTTACTGGATTATTTGCTACCTCTTCCATGGACAGAACAAACTCATTCCTTGGAGAAGCAGCTGGCTTCTCTTCAGTTCTTTCCTCTTTGTATGAATGAATGAATGAATGAATGAATGAATGAATGAATGAATGAATGAGCAAGTATTTATTAAGCACCTTCTCTGTGCCAGGCATGACACACCACTTAGCTCCAAGTATTTAGTGATCCTTCTTCCCTTTCTTCTTTCTATGCCATTCTTTCATCATCCAACCTCCTGACACAAGTGTTTCTCTCTGCCTCCTCAGATTCTTTTTTTCCCTTCATCTCCATGCTGAAGTCCTTCATTTTCAAAAGAAATACTTCAAATTCCTGGATAGCCTGGAGAATAACAGGGAGGCATTCCTTGGCTTCCACTCGTCTAGGAAAGATACCAGCCTACACTTTGAACATTAAGAGCAGCTACATAGTTATGTCAGAAATGCAAAAATAACACATTCTCTGCAGGTCACTGTAAAATTCTCTCTCTAAGGTCTCCCAGATGCAAGATCTTCAGCCTTTGCCATTCTTGGAGTAGTCCCCGTTGAGACTCCCTGTGGAGGGGGGAAGGCTTATTCATCTTCAGAGTGGTCACTTTCCTTCTTCCCTCTTAAGAACCTTGGTGATCACACTCATCTTTCACTTTTCTTTCTTCCTTTTGCTTTGTCTTATCAACTTGTCTTAGTGACCTTGTCCTATTGACTTCTCCTTTAGTCCTACATCTTCTCCTACTGTCCAGGTCCTTTTCTCCCTTCTCCTCAACTTATTGTCTTCCTTAAGCTTCTCCCCAAATTATCCCTCCCTTAGTATAACCTCTGGCTGTCAAGTTCCCCAAGTTCCTTCTATAAGTCCCTCTATTTCTTCAGTTCAAATCCTTCTGTTTTCTCCTCTGTAAAACTTTTACTCCATAGAATAAACACATGACTTTGAGAGAATTAGAGAAAGATTCATGGAAAAGAAGACATTGAGTTAAGCTTTTTTTTTTCATATTGTGCTCACTGTTAAATATTTTTTCTTCTTTTTTATTAAGTTAACTTATTTTTAATTTTCAACATTGACTTCCATAAATTTTAATTTTTTCCCCTTCTTCCCTCCTTCCTCCACAAGATGGTCTGCAATCTGATATAGGCTTTACATATACATTCCTATTAAACATATTTTCACATTAGTCATATGGTATAAAAGAATTACAGCGAATGAGAGAAACCATGAGAAAGAAAAAACAAAGCAAACAAAAAAGAAATTAGTCTGTTTCACTCTTCATTCAGACTCCATAGTCCTTTCTCTGGATGTGGATGGCATTTTCCATCAAGAGTCCTTTGGAACTGTTTTAGGTCCTCGCATTGCTGAGAAGGGCTGAGTCTATCAAAGTCAGTCATCAAACACTGTGGTTGTTATTATGTATAATGTTCTCCTGGTTCTCAGCATCAGTTCATATTAGTCCTTCCAGACCTCTCTGTAATCCTCCTGTAAATCATTTCTTATAATACAATAGTATTCCATTACATTCATATACCACAACTTGTTCAGCCGTTCCCCAATTGATGGGCACCCCCTTGATTTCTAATTTTTGGCCACCACAAACAGGTAGTATAAATATTTTTGTACATGGGGGGCCTTTTCCCATTTTTATGATCTCTTTGTGATATAGCCCTAGAAGAGGTATTGCTGGTCAAAGAGTATGCACATTTTTGTAGCCCTTTGAGCATAGTTCCAAATTGCTCTCCAGAATGGTTGGATCAGCTCACAACTCCACCAACAATGAATTTGTGTTACCACTTTCCCACATCTTCTCCAACATTTATCATTTTCCTATCTTGTCATGTTAGCCAATCTGATAGGTGTGATGTGGTACCTCAGAGTTGTTTTGATTTGCATCTCTCTAATCAATAGTGATTTAAAGAATTTTTCATATGACTATAAATAATTTTAATTTCTTCCTATAAAAACTGCCTGTTCATATCCTTTGACCATTTATCAATTGGGGAATGACTTGTACTCTTGAAAATTTGACTCAGTTCGCTACATAGAAATGACACCTTTATCAGAGACACTAGTTGTAAAAATTCTTTCCCACTTTTCTGCTTCCCTCCTAATATTAGTTGCATTGGCTTTGTTTGAGTCAAGTATTAATAGATGGTAGGAATAAGGCAAACAGTACCTGTAAGATACTTAGTTTAATGGGGATGGAGTATAGACTTTATAGGATGACTTAATGTGGATGGAGTATAGACTTTATAGGGTGGTAAAGTATAGCATGAGATAGGGTTAAATGGAGCCAGATTGTAGAGAGCCTTGAATAGCAGGCTGAAGAGTTTGAATCTTATTTAGAGAGACAGCTGAAGAATACAGAAAGTACCAGTGATTTGTCCATGGGTACACAAATCATGGTCTATGTTTATAGCAAAAGCCTCACCTGCTTTAATCTGATTCAGGCTACACCCAAGAGTGTTGTGGGCTGCACGGGTCCTCCAGACCATGCATCAGACACCTATCTTCCAGACAACTCCGTACCACTATAAATTTCAGAGAAGATGTTGATACCATACTGCTTGACCTGGTGATTAAAAAAAAAGTAAGCTACCACTCAAATCCTTTCTCATTTAAACACTTGGAGACTTTTAAACTGATTCCAAAGAGAAAACATTCTTAAATGGGGACAGAAAAGACCCCTGTTAGTACACTTTAAAAGTTCATTCTAGTATCTAATCATCAGGCTTTGCAATCCTGTGGAATCCAGTCTGCCTGAAAAATCTGACGCTAATGTACAAGGAGAGGAACTGCAGTTAGGTTTGGTTTGGTTGGACTGGATGTGATTTGTGGGAAATAGCGACTGAAAGCAATGGAAAGAAGCCTCACTGAAAAGTGGCAATTTGACAGTATTTTGTTCATTGTAGTAGCTCTCACAACTTTTCAGGAGAGCCCTAGGGACCAAAATCAAGAGGAGAGACTTCAGAAGGAAAGCAAAAGACAAGGTTAAAAAAAAAAAAACCAAACCTCCTGTGTCTAAAACAAACTTCGAAGGAGGAAGCTTTGGGCAGGGCCTTTCAATAGGATTTTGATGGAAAAAGATTTGGGGAAGGTGGAAAGCTAGAATGAAGGCAATGAAACTTGAAGGTGGAGAAAAAAGTACATCTGACAATTGATAGGGTTTTAGTTTACCTGGAGCATAGGATTCATGCAAACAAATAAGGTGAGACACAGAAGGATGAAAAGAAGTTGGGAGCACACTGGAGAACTTGCACAATATTGGGTTAAGAACTTTTCTTTTTTTCACTATATCTGAAATAGTAGAAGTGAATATTCATGTTGAAATAAATAGTTACAATTCCCATATTATTAGTTATATCAGCATTGTGTGCCATATATCTCCTGGTGCCTGACATTATGCCTTTGTATGTCTCTCTCTGTGTAGGGGAGGTAGCCAATTCCATTGAAAAGAATAAGGATGGGACCTGGTTTCATTATTCTATGACTTGCTTCATTTCTCTTCTTCCATCTAATCTTGCCATATAATTCTTTAAGGCTGTGAGGATACCATTGGGTCAGAGAGAGGGACCTTAAGAATAGGTTTCTTTAGTGGCCTGAAATACTGACAGAAAATTCAACATGGGAGACTCTGATGCATTTCTCACAAGTAGAAATGATCCTGGCACAAGTCACTATCTCCTTTATTTAGTAGGCTGTGGAACAGGTGAATAAAATGATTTCTTTTGTGGTTGAATAAAAATTTGGGAGCATAAGCTCATCTAATGTAAGCTCAATGAAAGACAATTCTAATGAGAGACAGGTTAACAGAAATGATATGTACTTCATCCACTTCCCACTTGACTTTGATTTCTTCCACTAAGTCTCTATATTTCGAGAGCTTTTCATTCCATGTAGTGTAGAAATTCAGTATTCGATAAGGACACATCTATTAAAAGCCTTCTAAAATTTTATGAGTCTATATAATATCTGGGAGATTGATGTTGATAATGCAATTCATGACAATTGATGGATATGGATAGGTTCTGAACCCATGGTTTCGTTGAAATATAGAACTTCAGTCTCATGAATTCTATTTATCAAAAAAGTCAGCATCTTCTTAGAAGGTAAATATAAGGCCTGTGGCAAATATAGTCATGATGCTCCTGAGTATTGCCTGAAGCAATTAAAAACATATTTGGGAAACATTTAACAAAGTAAAAAATACAATAAAACATAGTTAATGTTACATTTTAAAACTAAATCAATATGGGGCCTTCAGAGATCCTTTTATAGTGACCTTTATTTCTATTTGCATTGGACACTCACTGGTCTAGATTACTGAGAGGTTATCTGACTGGTCAAGAGTGAAATAGCCAGCATGTGTTAAAGGGAACACTTAAAACTAAGACTTCTTAACTTTGTTCATTGTCCAGTACTGCCTCTCAAACAGATAACTAAACATGTCTAATATTAGTCACCCAAAATGCCCATAGTTTTCAGCATAAAGGTGTCATTTAAAAACCCATAACTTAAAAAAGAATTTTAAAATTGTGACAAGAAGCATGTCTCAGTTGTTTTACCTGAAATTCATACAAGACTCAGGGAAAAGAAGTGGAATTTCACTTCTCACCTGAACATTTTCCGACTTGAGTTTCCCCTCCCTTTTTCCATATGGACACTGATAAGAGATGGATGGTTTTCATCTGAAATTCACAACGTGTCACATTCTAGGTAGTCTGATAGATGGAGATAATTAGAATAAATCTTCAGGGTTCAGGTGATTGCAGAGATGTAGAAATAGAGATATGGGTCCACCCCTATTTCCAAAGAGATTTTGAGAGGATCTGCTAATAGTCATATTCTCCTAAAAATCAACCCAAGTAAATTAATCCTTGAGGTAGTATGGTGAAGTAGACAAGAACGTTGGCTTCAGAGTCAGGGAGTTGGATTTGAATCTGTGCTTTGCCTTTGCTTCCTATGTTACTTTGGTCTTCACTTAACTTTTCTGAGTCCCAGTTTTCCCATGTATAAATGAAAGGGTTAGACTAGATAACTTCTAAAATCCATTTGAGCTATTTCTATGATCCTATGATCTTTTTTTTCTATTCCCAGCTCTGCCAAAAGCCTGATGTGTGATTCCCTTCTCAGGATTTAGTTTCTCCATATGCCAAATGATAGAGGTGCTTTACTTGACATTTATAAAAGGACTATCAGCTCCAAGATTCCATGTTAATGTGTGTGTGTATGTATGTAAGTGTATGTGCAGTTGATCATACCCAGTAACCACTCATTAAGGAAAAAGAAATCTTCATAAAGCTCACTGATTAAGGGATTTAGTGAGTATCTTGGATTACTGTTGATGGAGATGAATTGATTGACTTTGACTAGGTTTAGATCTATCCATTTGTTCTGCATCTATAAAAAAGTGACTCAGTTGAAGAATTACTCTTTGTCAACTTCCTTCCTCAACCCTTTTAGACGGAGAAATATTCAGAGAGATGTGATCCTGGAGAGCTGAGAGCAAGCATTGGCTCAGAGAGATGATAGTCCCTGCACATTAACATAACTCCCTCCCCAGGGACAGCCTCAACTTCTCCTTAACCTCAGAGAAGGCAACCTTTTCACTGAAAAGATGGTAGCAACTACAGCAGTGGTGAACTAGTAAGAATTCCCAGGCCCTTTCTCTCAGCCACATGGTCCTAGAAGAGGGGGACCCTGTGGGAAAGTGGTAAGAGTTCCTGAACTCCAGCTTCCTAGATAGAGGGGGAGACATTTCCTGAACATTTCCTGAATTTCTTAAGTATTAGATTTCTGCAACCTAGCCTTTGATGTAGAGAAAAGCAGCAATCTCTTGGAGAGAACAAGATTTTCTAAGAAAAAGGAAACATACTTTAAAAACATCTTTAGGCCATGAAAGAGTAGTCATACTAGTAATAGCATTTTCAAGTAATGGTATTATTAATGTTGATACAATTGGTTGCACCTGCATCTCACTTGGGAGAGAGATACTCAAAGACAATTTGTTAAATCCAAAAAAAAAAAATATGAGTGATGTGAGAATCTCTATTATAAACCAAGGGAAGGAAAAGATGGAATGGATTTACATTGTACCTGGGACATTTAGATCAGACAGAGGAAGAACTTTGTGACAGTTAAAGTTGTATGAAACTTGAAAATGTGATTAAGGTTAGGTTAGAGAGTTTTTTCATTTGATTTTTTTTTTTACTAAAAGGATCAAATAATTCTCTTGGGTACTTTAGAAACTTGGAACTGAACGGCTAAATGGTGGGAAAGAGATGAACAGCAAAGCTATGTTAATAAAGTTAAGTATTGACTTAAAAATTAAATATTAAACTAAAAGAATAAGGAAAGAAAATCAGTACAAAAGAAATGAGTAGACACAAGCCTACCAATCATAATTTTAAATGTGAATGGATTAAAGAGTCTAATAAAATTTAAAAGTGGCATATAGAAAAATAAAATAAAACATAACAATCTAATGAACCAAAAATGAATCTAAAAAGTATAGACATTCTTGGGTGCTTCAAGTAGACCCATAACTTGGAATTTTTGCATGCAGGGCTACATGCCACAAGATATTCCAGGGGCAAGAAGGTGGTTTAGTGGATAGAGTACTGGACCTGGAATCAGGAAGACTCATCTTCCTGACTTCAAATATGGTCTCAGATACTTGTTAGCAGTGTGACCCTGGGCAAGTCCCTCAAGCCTGTGTGCCTCAGTTTTCTCATCTGTAAAACGAGCTGAAGAAGGAAATGGCAAATAGGATCTTTCCCGAGAAAACCCCAAATGGAATCTCAACAAGTCAGACATGACTGAAACAACTGAATAACAACATTACTGGGGCAAAAGGCAAGAAGTATGCTGCAGGGGATGTTACACTGTTGGAGAAGAGAGAAACCTTAAGATATCAGTTCAAGGCTTCTTCTGTAAAAACTTGGGAAAGAAGATGGCGGAGTGAAAGCAACGACTCACCTAAGCTCCTGGAAAAACTCCTCTGGATATCTCCGGGGGGAGAGTCTGACCAGACTTTGGAGGTGTAGAATCCAGTGGGTGACGGACTTTGACGGATTTGGGGCCCAGGTTGGACCGGAGGGTCCACGGGAGGGATCTGTTCCACGGGGGTAAGACCCCGGCGCACAGCGCAGCGCGGTCGGCGTGGCAGGGCGGAGGGGACCAGAGGAGCCCGAGAGTGGCGGGCGAGACCAGCGGAGCAAGAGATAAGCCAGGCCGAGCCGGTGAGAGCCCCTGAGTGCCAGACATCAGCGCAGCAGCCCTTGAAATCTTCAGCCTGAAGACGGACTTTGGTGGGTCACTACCTGAACTTCCAGGAACTGGGATGGCAGAGTGATCAGTAAGTGCTCTCTCCTCCCCCCTGATGACCCTGAGGGAACCATAAAATTCTTCCCCAGATTAATCCTGGATCAGCGGGAACAGCAGAAGGGGGCGGGTGTCTCATAAAACCAGAGGCTGGAAAAGTGGCAAAGGGGGATTCTTCCTACGGTAGCGGAGACGGCTGGAGGGACAGATGACCCAGGGCAGAGAAAATTCGCACTGAGACCCAGGCAAGCCTCAGAGCCGGGAGACGAGCCCCAGGAGGGGCGGGAACACGCGTTAGCTTCTAGGCGTGTCCCAGCCCTCCAGGGGAAAAGGGAAGACAATAGGGAAGCTGGGATCACCATCCCCTGACCTTGCCTTTGCCTCAAGTCAGCTGAGGAGATATCCTGAGGACAGACCACCCCTCCCACATACCTAACAAGCTAACCCCAGGGTTGATCGGGGAAACAAAAAACAAAAGCCTGCTTTTAGCCTAGACACACATCAGCTCAACTTAAAGATCTGTACCTTCTGACTGAAAGAACCAAAAGCTACAACACTCAGCCAACATCATGAATCGGAAAAAGCAGACGAAAAGTGAAAAAACCATAGAATCTTTCTATGGGGATAAGGACCAAAACACAAACACCAAAGAGGTTAGAGCTGAGACTGTACTTCCATCTGAAACCTCAGAAGGGACTATGAATTTCTCGCAAGCACAACTAGATTACCTGGAACGTCTGAAGAAGGATATAAAAGAAAAACTGGCCAATGATTTTAAAACTATAAAAAAAGAATTCACTGATGAGAACATCACCCTGAAAAAGAAAATTGAAGAAATGGAAAAGGAAGTTCAAAAATTAACTGGAGAGAATAATTCCCTAAAAGGAAGAGCTAATCAAGTGGAAAAGGAAACCCAAAACCTAATTGGGAAAATTGGTTGAATGGAAAAAGAAGTACAAAAATTAAATGGAGAAAATAGCTCCTTAAAGGGAAAAATTGGTCAGATGGAAAAGGAGATGGAAAAGCTAACTGAAGAAAACACTACGATGAAGATTAGAATTGGGCAAGTAGAAACTAATGACTCAATGAGGCAACAAGAATCAGTCAAACAAAATCTAAAGAATGAAAAGATAGAAGAAAATGTAAAATATTTAATTGGAAAAACAACTGACCTGGAAAATAGATCCAGGAGAGAAAATCTAAGAATTATTGGCCTGCCAGAAACCCATGATGAAGAAAAGAGTCTGGACAATATCTTCCAGGAAATCATCAAGGAAAACTGTCCAGAAGTACTAGACTCAGAGGGCAAAATAGTCATCGAAAGAATCCACCGTTCCCCTCCCGAAAGGGATCCCAAACTCAAAACCCCTAGAAATATAGTTGCCAAATTCCAGAGCTATCAAGTGAAGGAGAAAATACTACAAGCAGCCAGAAAGAAACAATTCAAATATCAAGGACACAAAGTCAGGATCACACAGGACCTTGCAGCTTCTACATTAAAAGATCGAAAGAATTGGAACCCAATATTCCGTAAGGCAAAGGAGGTGGGACTTCAACCAAGGATCAACTACCCAGCAAAGTTCAGCATAACATTTCAGGCAAGGAGAAAGTCATTCAACGAAATAAGGGATTTCCAGAGCTTCCTGACCAAAACACCAGAACTCAATAGACAATTTGATCTTCAAATGCAGGTCTCCAGAGAATCATAAAAAGGTAAACAGAGGGGAAAAAACAAAAACAAAAACTTGCTACTCAATTAGGGCAAACTGTTTACCTCCCTATAAGGGAAGATGATACCTGTTAATCTTGAGAACTGTGCAGCTATTATGATAAAAGGGATATATGTAGAGGGAACGGGCATAAAGTAAATGATGTCATGTCAAAAATATGATTTAAGTATGAGAAGGGAATGTAATAGGAGGTGTGGAAAGGGGGAAGCAGAAAATGGCAAATTATATCACAGGAAGAAGTACAAAACTATAGTAGAGGGAAGGAGGGGAGGGAGATGAGCATTGTTTGAGAGGTACTCTCATCTGATTTGTTCAAAGGAGGGAACAATAATCTTAAGTAGATAAGCCTAACTAGCTCTATAGGTAGTAGGAGGGGAAGGGGGAAGAAAGGGGAGGGGAAATTAAAATGGAGGGAAGAAGCAATAAGGGTAAAGGGGAGTAAAAGGGAGGAGGGCAAAAAGAAGGAAGGGAAGGCTGCAAGAGGTGGTGATGAAAAGAGAAAACTATTGAGGAGGGGAAGGGAGATGGGAGAGCTAAAAGCACGGTAGGAAAGAGGATGAGGAAAATACACAGATTGTAATCATAACTGTGAATGTGAATGGAATGAACTCTCCCATAAAAAGGAGGCATAGCAGAATGGATTAAAAACCATAATCCAACAATATGTTGTTCACAAGAAACACATTTGAGAGGGGGGATACACACAGGGTAAAGGTCAAAGGTTGGAGCAGAATATATTGTGCTTCAGCTGATGTAAGAAAAGCAGGAGTAGCAATCCTAATCTCAGACAAAGCAAAAGCAGAAATAGATCTAATCAAAAGAGATAAGAAAGGAAACTGTATCCTGCTAAAAGGCACCATAGACAATGAAGCAATATCATTACTAAATATGTATGCTCCAAGTGGTATAGCATCCAGATTCTTAGAGGAGAGGTTGGGGGAGTTGAAGGAAGAAATTGATAGCAAAACTATACTAGTGGGGGACCTCAACCTCCCCCTCTCTGAACTCGATAAATCCAACCTCAAAATAAACAAGAAAGAGGTTAAGGAGGTAAATAAAACTCTGGATAAGGTAGATATGATAGATCTTTGGAGAAAATTAAATGGGAATAGAAAGGAATATACTTTCTTCTCAGCGGTACATGGAACATTTACAAAAATTGACCATGTACTAGGACATAAAAATCTCACAATCCAGTGCAGAAAGGTAGAGATAATCAATGCATCCTTTTCAGATCATAATGCATTAAAAATTACATGTAATAAAAGGCCATGGAAAGAGAAACCAAAAATCAATTGGAAACTAAATAATCTAATTCTAAAGAAGGGTTGGGTTAAAGAAGAAATCATAGAAACAATCAACAATTTCATTCGAGAGAATGACAATAGTGAGACAACATACCAAAACTTATGGGATACTGCAAAAGCAGTTATTAGGGGAAGTTTTATATCTCTGAATGCTTACATAAATAAAATAGAGAAAGAGGAGATCAATGACTTAGGCTTGCAGTTGAAAAAGCTAGAAAAAGAACAAATTGAAAATCCCCAAGTAAATACCAAATTAGAAATACTGAAAACCAAAGGAGAGATTAATAAAATTGAAATAAAGAAAACTATTGAATTAATAAATAAAACCAATAGTTGGTTTTATGAAAAAACTAATAAAATTGATAAACCTTTGGTCAATCTGATTAAAAAAAAGAAAGAAGAAAACCAAATTACTAATATTAAAAATGAAAGGGGTGAACTCACCTCCAATGAGGAGGAAATTAAAACAATAATTAGAAACTACTTTGCCCAACTTTATGCCCACAAATTCGATAATCTGAACGAGATGGATGAATGTTTTAAAAAATACAAATTGCCCAGATTAACAGAAGAGGAAGTTGAATACTTAAACAACCCCATCTCAGAAAAAGAAATTGAACAAGCCATCAATGAACTCCCTAGGAAAAAATCTCCAGGGCCAGATGGATTCACAAGTGAATTCTATCAAACATTTAAAGAACAGTTAATTCCAATACTACATACACTATTCTTGAAAATTGGGGAAGAAGGAGTCCTCCCAAATTCTTTCTATGATACAAATATGGTTTTGATACCCAAACCAGGAAGAGACAAAACAGAGAAAGAAAATTATAGACCAATTTCCCTAATGAATATAGATGCAAAAATTTTAAATAAGATTCTAGCAAAACGAATACAGCATCTTATCACAAGATTAATACATTATGATCAGGTAGGATTCATACCAGGACTACAGGGCTGGTTCAATATTAGGAAAACTATTAGCATTATCGATCACATCAACAACAAAGCTAACAAAAACCACATGATTATCTCAATAGATGCAGAAAAAGCTTTTGACAAAATACAACATCCATTCCTACTAAAAACATTGGAGAATGTAGGAATAAAGGGAACTTTCCATAAAATAATAAGCAGTATCTATCTAAAACCTTCAGCAAGCATTATATGCAATGGGGATAAGCTAGATGCATTCCCAATAAGATCAGGGGTGAAACAAGGTTGTCCATTATCACCACTATTATTTAATATGGTACTAGAAATGTTAGCTGTAGCAATTAGACAAGATAAAGATATCCAAGGAATTAAAATAGCCAAAGAAGAAACTAAGTTATCACTCTTTGCAGATGATATGATGATTTACCTAGAGAATCCCAGAGATTCAAGTAAAAAATTACTAGAATTAATAAACAACTTTGGCAAAGTTGCAGGGTACAAAATAAACCCACACAAATCTTCTGCATTCCTATATATTAGCAACAAAGTCCAACAGCAAGAGATAGAAAGAGAAATCCCATTTAAAGTTAGGGTAGACAGTATAAAATACTTAGGAATCTACCTGGCAAAACAAACCCAGGGATTATATGAACACAATTACAAGACACTTTTTGCACAAATAAAGTCAGATTTAAGTAAGTGGAAAAACATTAGTTGCTCATGGATAGGCCGTGCTAATATAATAAAAATGACAATTCTACCCAAATTAATATACTTATTTTGTGCCATACCAATTAAACTATCAGACAATTACTTTCTAGAGCTGGACAAAATAATATCAAAATTCATTTGGAAAAACAAAAGGTCCAGAATATCAAAGGGACTAATGAAAAGAAATGCTTGGGAAGGTGGCCTAGCGCTACCAGACCTCAAACTGTACTATAAAGCAGCAATTATCAAAACCACTTGGTATTGGCTAAGAAACAGAGAGGTAGACAAGTGGAATAGACTTGGCACTCAAGATGCAGTAGGCAAGGAATATAGCAACCTTCTGTTTGATAAACCCAAGGACCCCAGCTTCTGGGATAAGAACTCATTGTTTGACAAAAATTACTGGGAAAACTGGATAACAGTGTGGCAGAAATTAGGCATAGACCCATACCTGACACCGTACACAAGAATAAAGTCCAAATGGGTACATGATTTAGGTATAAAGATTGATACCATGAATAAACTGGAGAAGCAAGGAATAGTGTATTTATCAGATCTATGGAGAAGGGAAGAATTCTTTACTAAAGGAGAGACAGAATGCATTATGAAATGCAAAATGGATAACTTTGATTGCATTAAACTGAGAAGTTTTTGCACAACCAAACCCAATGCAACCAAAATCCGGAGGGATGTAGTAAATTGGGAAAGAATTTTTACAGCTAAGCTCGGGGATAAAGGCCTCATTTCTAGAATATATAGAGAACTGATCCAAATGTATAATCATACAAGTCATTCCCCAATTGATAAATGGTCAAAGGATATGAACAGGCAATTTTCAGAGGAAGAGGTTAAGGCTATCTATAATCATATGAAAAAATGCTCTAAATCACTATTGGTTAGAGAGATGCAAATCAAAACAACTCTGAGGTACCACATCACACCTATAAGATTGGCAAACATGACAGAACAAGAAAATGATAAATGCTGGAGAGGATGTGGGAAAGTTGGAACACTAATTCATTGTTGGTGGAGCTGCAAGCGCATCCAACCATTCTGGAGAGCAATTTGGAACTATGCCCAAAGGGCTACAAAAATGTGCATACCCTTTGACCCAGCAATATCGCTACTAGGACTATATCCCCAAGAGATTATAAAAATGGGAAAGGGTCCCACATATACAAAAATATTTATAGCAGTACTCTATGTAGTTGCCAAAAACTGGAAGTCAAGGGGATGTCCATCAATTGGGGAATGGCTGAATAAATTATGGTATATGAATGTAATGGAGTACTATTGTGCCATAAGAAATGATGAACAAGAAGACTTCAGAGAGGCCTGGAAGGACTTATATGACCTGATGCTGAGTGAAAGGAGCAGAACCAGGAGAACTTTATGCACAGCAACAACCACAGTGTGTGAGAGTTTTTTCTGGTAGACTTAGATTTTTGTAATAACACAAGAACTTCTTACCAAAAAAAAAAAAAAATCCCAATGGAGGATCTCAAGGCAAAATGCCTGCCACACTCAGAGAGAGAAATATGGAAGTCACTCACATATTGTAGCAGATCATGTTTGTGTATGTGTATGTGTTTGTGTATCATGTTCTGATTTGTTATACGGATTCTTTCATTTATCTTAGTCTGACTACATAGCATGACTATAGTGAAAATATACTCAATAGGAAAGTATATGTAGAATCTATACAGAATTGTATGCAGTCGTGGGGAGGGAGGGGGGGAGTGGGGGGTAGGTGGGGGGGATAAAATCACAATTGTATGGCAGTGATTGTTAAACATTACAAAATTAAAAAAAAAAAACTTGGGAAAAGGGAAAGAACATGTTAGGGCAAGGGAGAAGCTCACTACTACTTGTAGTCTGGTAGCTTCCTTTTTAACTATTCTTGCTAACTAGCTACTAAACTCTGTTATTTCTATACTGTTAAAAAACTGTAAATGCTATTGATACCATTTTAAGCTGGTGCATTGAATCAAACTCCTGATTGCACTGCACTAGCTACAGCTTTGGGGTGCCAGGGGAAGGACTAGATGATCTTTCTAGATCCCCTTCCCATCTTATCATCCTATGATTCTCCATTAAATAGACAGGATGTACACTAATTTTGATGGTCTATTTTAATTCAATATAAGATTCTAAATTCCATATTTGTGGAGGGATGGAGTCAGGAAGACCTACATTTTAATCCCACCTCTAACATTTATTAGTTGGAGACACAAGGTAAGTCACTTACATTCTCTGGGATTCAGTTTCTTCACTTATAAAATGAAAATAACCACATCTAGTGCCCAGAAGCATTGTGAGGATCAATTTGATAATATATATTGTGAGAATGATGATTTCTGTCATATTTAATAACTCATTGTTGTATTAGGAGCAAGGTTTTTCTCCCTCCTCATCCAGAAACCAACAAGTGTTGGAAATCTCTCTTAAGGCTTTACTCAGGCCAAGATATAATCAGACAGTAAAAGAAATTTCAAGTTTGGGCTAATGAATGCATTCTTGCTCATTGTGGTTTGCTCAGACAGGTCTGGGAAAATGTGGATCCTCCCTTTCGTCAGATAGGCGATATGGAAATTGACGTCTTTTTGACCAAGATTTAGGTGACTCATATCACATACCCCAAGACCTTCATTGTAGTATAGCCCACCCTGTAATATTCATTTTCTCATTAATTGTTAACCAATCATAGTTAATATGGAACAACTACTCTTTCATGGGCATAAACTGTGAGCCCAAAGCCATGAGGGGATTTTGGTCCAGGAGAGATGGCTAAATGACCATCCATTTATTAGTAAACATGCTGGCCTTGTTAATAAAATGATGAAATTATCCTGAAACTATGTCTCGAACCTTTTAAAACACCACAATATAAAGCAATATATAAATCTGAAAGTACTATGTGCTGTTATTATTACCATTACTACCATTACTACTACTACTACTACTACTACTACTACTACTACTACTACTACTACTACTACTACTACTACTACTACTACTATTCTGCTTTCTCCAGAGGTTTTGAGTTCCCTGTCCTGATATTATATAGGAAGTTGTCCCTAAAAGCCTCTGCCATGGTATCCAGGGAGGCTAATTCCTAGTCATTGCATTGGACCTGAAATGGATCCAGAGTAGGACATCTTCAAGGACAAAGTAGGAACTTTGTGCTGCTTAGATTCCCTAATATCACTAGATTTCCCTATAAATAATAAGCCAGAAAAGAAACTACAATGTAGATACGTGTCTCTGACAAGAAGTGCTGCCAGGTGGCTTCATTTTGTTTCTCTTATAACAAGTGAGCCAGTAGCTCCCAGTCCCAGTTGTTTCCATCCCTTGATCTGGACACTGGCCACCCTTTTGATGTCTCCACCTCCAGGCTCTAGTGCCACCTTCCTTGTCTATATGCCATTAATGTTTTGTTGGGTCAGCTGCTTTGGCTGCTAGTTTCTCCTCTCATGACTATCAGTTTATCATCCCCATCATTTAGCTGCATAGAGCTGCTTTATGACTGCTTGGAGATAAATGGGAATGATGAGGTAGACACAAAGAATGAAAGGTCATGGGATGCTGTCACCAGGTTCTTCCCCCCATTCTTTAGTTACTCTGAAAAGAAGCCTATCTCTGTGGGGAATATGCTAAATTTAAGTACATTTTCTCATATCTTCTCACCAATTTTTCCCTTCCCCTTCTCATTCCTAGCCCAGCCCAAATTAAAAAATTTTAATTGTTCTCACTTCAGACAAAGGAGGAGTCTTTGTTTCTCTACACAAAGGATAGAGAAACACAGTCATCCACTATCATTTTCACATCATTATATAATCAGCCAATAAATCAATCAGCAAATAAATGTCATGGAAGTTACAAGGATAGGAATGAACCTCTAGGGTCCATTTTGGTTATTAAAATTTAGTTAGCAAATTTCCATTTTTCCTCATGTTAATCAATTCTTGTTGCAAATGAATCAAAAGATATTGAATTATAGTATTTTCAACAAATAGGCTCAAAGCCCATTGAAACTTTTCATTTGAAAAAAAATTTAAGTAAATTATAAAATTCTGTTTTCTGATTTTTTTTGTGTATCAAATATGACAGTTTTTTAATAGGTTACACACATGTTTCAGCAACAAAAACTTAGTTTAGTTAATCACAATCACTTCATCCTATCATTTGCTGTTATCTCAGGATACAATACTTACTTAGAATGAGCTTCATCACTAAGAAAAATAGATATAAATGCATATTTTCAATAATCCGTATAATTTAGATATTCTTTGGCCAACCTTGTCTACTGTATCTGACTAAAAAGTTAATGTTTTTAAACCTTGTTTTACAGTTTAAGAACAGTATGCACAAGAAATAGTAGGTATCAGTTGCACCATTTTCTTTTGTTTCTTTGTAATCACATTATTGTTTTTAATGCACAATTTCTTTGTAGGATTCATCAAAATTTACTTGATCATTTTGTAATGGGTAGTTTATTTTAAAATTAGATAATAGGGAGAGGGTCTGGACCTGTTAATAGAGAGAATTCTCTGACTAGGGAAGCACTCTTTCTGAATGCAGGTCAACACCTCCTCTGTAGCACACGGTCTTAAAGAGTTGCCTAGAGCTTTGCGAGTTTAAAAGGCTTGCCCAGAGTCACACAGACAGATGTCAGAGTCAAGAACTTCAGTCCAACTCCTTCTGGATCCAAAACTATCTCTTCATCCATTATACCAACCTGCCTCTGTTGTGGTTTATAGGGAATAAACTACCTTACTGCCCCTAGTCTAAGCAATGATTTGATACCCATTTGCCTGAATATTACAGAGGTGATCCTTTGGAGTTTGATTCAATGGGATCTCTTCCAACTCTGAAGAAAGCATAATCAATAAGAAGTACAGGTAAACCTTAAAATGTGCTAAAAGTAAATAGTTGAGTGAAGGCTCCACTGTCAATTACTCCACATTGTGAAAATCCCACTTTCCTTTTCTATTGCTGAGTACATGTGGCATGTGACCATCTGACATACTGACTAAGGGTGCCAATGCCAACTGATATATTAAATACTTTTTTCGTTGTGTAGTCATTTTTCAGTCACATCTTTGCGATCTTTTTTTGAGTGTTTCTCAACAAAGATACTGGAGTGGTTTGCTATTTCCTTCTCCAGCTCATTTTACAGATGTGGAAACTGTGGCAAACAGGGTTAAGTGACTTACCCAGGGTCATGCAGCTAGTAAGTATCTGAGATTAGGATTAGAACCCAGAAAGATGAATCTTCTTGTCTCCAGGCTTGACACTGTGCTGCCCCTATTAACTATTAGTACAACTTATTTTTTTATGTTAAAAATAAAATCAGAACTTCTAATTATACATATATAGTATATACAGTTATCTATAGACATATGTATGTGATAAATATTTATATTTGTGTGTATATATGCATATACATATATACACATACATACACACTATATCTATATAAAAATAGATATAGATATAGATATAGTGTGTGTGTGTGTGTGTGTGTGTGTGTAATTAGTCAATCAGTCAACAGGCATTTATCAAGCACTTAATGTGCCAAGCACTGTGTTAAGAGCTGTGGATAGAATCAGGAGAGAGGAGCTAAGATGGTGGAGTAAAAAGATACACATACTCTAGCTCCAAACAACAGCCCGTAAAATACCTGTAAAGAAGAACTCGCAACAAATTCTGGAGCAGCAGAAGCCACAGAACAATGGAGCAGAGGAGATTTCTGCTCCAGAGAGCCCTGAAAAACCAACACGAAAGGTCCGTCTTGCACCGGACCCGGAGCAGAGCCCAGCCCTGCCTTGGCTGCGCGGCACTGAGAGGAGCAGATCCAAGCAGGCTTCAGGGAAAGAATCTCCAGTGACCCTGCAGGTCCCTCCACCCACAGGCCCCAAAGGTCAGTGAGAGAGTCTTTCTGGCTCCTCAAGAGGGAAGCGGGGTGTCTCGGCAGCAGACATGGGCTCCCAAAGCAGGCAAGAGCTTGGATCCATAGTTGAAGGTCTCCACATAAACCCACTGAGAGAACTAAGCCCCATGAGGCAGCCCTGCCCCTACCTGAGCACCTGAACTTAATCTCACACTGAATAGCAGCCCTGCCCCTGCCCAAGGCCCCAAGGCTGGGAATCAGCATTTGAATCTCAGACCCCAAGCACTAGCTGGGCGGATTTAGAGGCAAAGTGGGTGTGGAGAGGACATTCAGAAGTCAAGTCACAGGCTGGGAAAATGCTCAGAAAAGGGGAAAAAAATAAGACTATAGAAGGTTACTTTCTTGGTGAACAGGCATTTCCTCCCTTCCTTTCTGATGAGGAAGAACAATGCTTACCATCAGGGAAAGACATAGAAATCAAGGCTTCTGTATCGCAGCCCATCCAATGGGCTCAGGCCATGGAAGAGCTCAAAAAGGATTTTGAAAATCAAGTTAGAGAGGTGGAGGAAAAACTGGGAAGAGAAATGAGAGAGATGAAAGAAAAGCACGAAAAGCAGGTCAACACCTTGCCAAAGAAGACCTAAAAAATGCTGAAGAAAATAACACCTTGAAAAATAGGCTAACTCAATTGGCAAAAGAGGTTCAAAAAGCCAGTGAGGAGAAGAATGCTTTCAAAAGCAGAATTAGCCAAATGGAAAAGGAGGTTCAAAAGCTCACTGAAGAAAATAGTTCTTTCAAAATTAGAATGGAACAGATGGAGGCTAATGACTTTATGAGAAACCAAGAAATCACAAAACAAAACCGAAAAAATGGAAGATAATGTGAAATATCTCATTGGAAAAAACAGCTGACCTGAAAAATAGATCGAGGAGAGACAATTTAAAAATTATGGGACTACCTGAAAGCCATGATCAAAAAAAGAGCCTAGACATCATCTTTCATGAAATTATCAAGGAAAACTGCCCTGATATTCTAGAACTAGAGGACAAAATAAGTATTCAAGGAATCCACTGATCACCACCTGAAAGAGATCCAAAAAGAGAAACTCCTAGAAACATTGTGGCCAAATTCCAGAGTTCCTTGGTCAAGGAGAAAATATTGCAAGCAGCTAGAAACAATTCAAGTATTGTGGAAATACAATCAGGATAACACAAGATCTAGCAGCTTCTACATTAAGGGATCGAAGGACTTGGAATATGATATTCCAGAAGTCAAAGGAACTAGGACTAAAACCAAGAATCACCTACCCAGCAAAACTGAGTATAATACTTCAGGGGGAAAAATGGTCTTTCAATGAAATTGGGGACTTTCAAACATTCTTGATGAAAAAACCAGAGCTGAAAAGAAAATTTGACTTTCAAACACAAGAATGAAGAGAAGCACGAAAAGGTAAACAGCAAAGAGAAGTTATAAGGGACTTACTAAAGTTGAACTGTTTACATTCCTACATGGAAAGACAATATCTGTAACTCTTGAAACTTTTCAGTATCTGGGCAGTAGGTGGGATTACACACACACACACACACACACACACACACACAGAGCACAGAGTGAATGGAATAGGATGGGATCATATCTTTAAAAAATGAAATGAAGGAGTGAGAGAAATATATTGGGAGGAGAAAGGGAGAAATGGAATGGGGCAAATTATCTCTCATAAAAGAGGCAAGCAAAAGACTTTTTAGTGGAGGGAAAAGGAGGGGAGGTGAGAGAAAAACATGAGGTTTACTCTCATCACATTCCATTAAAGGAAGGAATAAAATGCACACTCATTTTGGTATGAAAACCTATCTTACAATACAGGACAGTGGGGGAGAAGGGGATAAGCAGGGTAGGGGGATGATGGAAGGGAGGGCAATGGGAGGAGGGAGCAATTTGAAGTCAACACTCTTGGGGAGGGACAGCATCAAAAGAGAGAATAGAAGCAATGGGGGGCAGGATAGAATGGAGGGAAATATAGTTAGTCTTACACAACATGACTATTATGGAAGTCATTTGCAAAACTACACAGGTATGGCCTATATTGAATTGCTTGCCTTCCCAAAGGGAATGGGTAGGGAGGGAGGGATGAAGAGAAGTTGGAACTCAAAGTTTTAGGAACAACTGTCAAGTACTGTTGTTGCTACTAGGAAATAAGAAATACGGGTAATGGGGTACAGAAAGTGATTTTGCCCTACAGGACAAAAGAGAAGATGGGGACAAGGGAAGGGAGGGATGATAGAAGAAAGGGCAGATTGGTGATAGGGGCAATTAGAATGCTTGGTGTTTTGGGGTGGGGGGAGGGGACAAATGGGGAGAACATTTGGAACCCAAAATTTTGTGAAAATGAATGTTAAAAGTGAAATTAAAAAAAAAAGAGCTGTGGATGCTGATATAAACCAAACAAAACACAATCTAGCACCTGACATTATAAGGAGGGAAAGACAGCACATAAATAAGAGCTAAAAATTGGGGGATGGGAAATAAGAGGGATATAGTGGCTAAGTCCAGAGAATGATTGCTGGCTAGTATGAGACCCTTCCCCAAAATGGAGACTCTGGGAAGAAATCACTAGAAGAGCTTAAAGAAGTAGAGACAAAAAGCAGCTAAGGCATGGTAGAGCAGGAAAGAAATTGTGGGTATATACAAATATCCATGCACATACATATATCCATACGTATATATACAATATACATGTATATGTATGTGTATATATAAACATATATGTGTACTTTCTAATATTGCCTTTCTATGTTAAGGCAACATCTCTCTAAAGAGCTCATTGCATAATGCTAGAAATACAGATTCTAATTAAGCATGATATAGAAAGAAATCTTAATTTGGAGTCAACGTATATATATATATATATATATATATATATATGTTTTGGGTTATGCATATATATGTGCACAGCCACACACATAATGTGTATGTGCAAGTATGTTTTGCTTCCCACATTGTTGTGGCATGTTGGGCACCCCACTTTGGATGGCATTCTACTGGAAGGTCTAGAAGAGACTTTTAAACCATAAACCAAGTAGTTTCCCATTTGTGTGTCTAGCATAGTTTAAAAAATTAATACTAACAGGGAAGCCCCAGGATGCAGTCTTGGGGGAATATTTTAGGAATACAATATTTAGTCTCAAATGTACTCTTATAAATATAAAGGATGGAAACACAAACACCTTCGTGGCCATGGGTGAATGTTGATGTGTGAATATGTACTGAGGGGACAGTTTAGATGATTAGAGACCTGTTAAGACAGCAAGGTGGTACAGTGTATAGAGTGCCAGACCTAGAGTCATGAAGACATCTTCTTGATTTCAAATCTGACCTCAGACACATGCTAGCTGTCACTTAATCATGCTTGCCTCCGTTTTTTCATCTGTAGGGAAATGGTAAGCCACGTCAATATCTTTGCCAAGAAAACCCCCAAGGGGGTCACAAAGAGTTGGACAGGCCTGAAAAATGACTGAACTGAATGGAAGGCCTTGCAAACTCCAAAGCTATCCTACCTTGTTGGAATTTTGTCTTTAGTGGCTTTCGCCCAACAACATTTATTAATTATGAATGTAATATTCTTCAGCAATTTTAAAGGGCCCAAGCTGGGTTTTAGGGCTTGTTTAAACCAAAGTTGACTGTTTTCTCATTTGATAAGGTGAAACTAGTGGGATCTTAGAACTGGAAGGAATCTTAAAGATTTTGTCCAATCCCCTCATTTTATAGCTGAGGATATGAAGGTTCATAGACTTAAAGTAACTTACCTTTGGTTATATGGGGGGAAAATGTTTCAGGGAGACAGTATGATACTGTGGAACGAGCCACTGGTCTGGAGTTAAAGGACATGTTTTCATGTCCTGCCTTTTATACTTATGTCTTAGGTTTCTTTCATTCAATTTCTTTGGGTCTCTGTCCTTGTATAAAATGAGGGGGTTGAATCTAATGGTCTCTGAATTCTCGTTTAGGAATCTAACTCTTTTGACTCCAAATTAAGATTTCTTTCTATAATATCATGCTTAATTGGAATCTGTATTTCTAGTATTATGCCTTATGACCAATCAGTGGAATCAGGGATTTGGACTAGATAACCACTGAAGTCTCTGTTAGCTCTAAATCTATGACTCACCGTTAAATTGATGAATGCTAGTGTTCCCACTTGCCAATGTGGCATCCTCCTTCCTCAGCTGTCCCCTTACAACATGAGACCCAAGTTAACAAGCATTTATTAAACACCTGCTATGTACCTGAAAGTATGCTAAGTGATGAAGATTTAAGAAAGAAATAAATTAGTTCTTGCTCTCAAGGAGTTCGCAGTATAATAGGGAAAAATATACTAGGCAAATAAACTCAACTAGGTATAAGCAAGATATATACAGGATGAATCAACAGAGGGAAGATACTAAGATTAAAGCGCATTGGGAAAGATTTTTGGTAGAAATTTGGATTTTTAACTCTGACTTAATACAAACCAGAGAGAGGTGCCTGAATGTGGAAATGAGGAAGGAGAGAATTTCAGGCATAGGAGACAGCCAATGAAAATGCACAGTTAAAAGATGTATTGTCTTGTGCAAGGAATAGCAAAGCAGTCAATCATGGGAGCATAGAATATATTAAGAGGAATAAGATGTAAGAAGACTGAAAAGGAAGAAAAAGACCAGGTTATGAGAGGCTTTAAAATTCAAAGAGAGGATTTTTTTTTATTTTATCATAAAGGTAATAGGAAACATTGGAGCCCACTGGGGGAAGAGGAGAATGACAGGGTCAAACCTGTGCTTTAGGAAGATTGCTTTGGTGGTTGAGTTGAAAATGTGTCAGAGTGGGGAGAAACTTGAGGGAGGTAGACCAACCAGCAGGTTATTACAATAGTTCAGGCATTAGGTGTGGAGGGTCTGTTCCAAGATGGTGACAGTGGCAAAAGATCAGGAGTAGAGCAGAATGAGAGATGCTGTGAAGGTAGAATTGATAAGACTTGGCAACATATTGGATGTGGGGTGGGAGAGGTGGTAAGGAATTAAGGGTGGCATTTATGCTGTTAGTCTAGGTGACTAGAAGGATGGCAGTGCTTTCCAAAGTAATGCAGAAGATAGGAGCAGAGGAGTGTTTGAGGAAAAAATAAGTTCAGTTTTGGACATATTGAGTTTAAGATGTCAACATTCAGTTCCAAATGGCCAGTAGGCAGCTGAATATGTGGAAAAGGAGATGAGGACAGAAGTTGAGGCTGGATAAATAGATTTGAGAATTATCTGCCTAGAGATGATAATTAAATCCAGGGGATCTGATGAGATCACCAAGGGAATTACAGAGGGAAAACAAGAGGACCCAGAACAAAAACTTGGGGGATACCCATGATTTGAGGGCATGACCTGGATGAAAATCCAGTAAGACTGTGGAGTAGTCAGACTGATAAGAAGGGAACCAGGAGAGAATATTGATGTGAAACTTAAAATATCAAGAAGAGGGTGATAGACAGTGTTCAAAGATGGAGAGGTCAAGAAGGATGAGGAATGAGAAAATATTAGATCTTGCAATTAAGAGATCATTGGTACCTTTGGAGAGAGAAGTACAGTTAAATAAGGCCGGAAGCCACATTGTAGAGATAAAAGAGAGTGAGAGGAAAAGAAGTAGAAATAGTGAGCCTTTGACTATTTTTTTAAAAAATCATGTTCTTTCAGCCAGCCAGCAGTCAATGCTGAGGTTGTTCCTGTCTTGGACATCACAGCCTACCACTGGCTCTGTATTCTGGGATATCAAAACTCCTGAAGTCATTGTTTGTCTTGAAACCTCACCCTTCCTATCCTCCAAACTCTCTTCACACACACACACACACACACACACACACACAAACACACACACACACACACACACACACAAACACACACACACACACACACACACACACACACACATATCAATGAAATGTAGACCTCAAAGGTAATGTGATGCATTAGGCAAAGAGCTTGGACTAAAGTCAGTCTCATGACCATCAGTCTGGGGTTCTTTCCACCCCTTCAGGTTGTCTCACCTAATGAATCTATTACTCATTTGTTTTTAAATGGGGTCATGTTGGGTGCTGCATAGTTCTAAGTGAGTATGTTAAACATTTTATGTGTCATAAACTCCTTTGGTAGTCTGGAAAGTCTATAAGCCTATTTTCAAAATATTTTGTAAAAATCCATAGAATTACAAAGGAAACCTTTTATATTGAAAGACAATTATAAAAATATTGAGGGGAAAATTCCTAGACCCCAGGTTAGGAACCCCTCTTTTAAGGGATGGCTCCTTGCTTTGGGCAGCATCACCAGTAGGAGACAAAAATCCATGATTAAAACACAAAATAAATGCACAGAAAAATATTAAAATTTTAGGGAATTGCCAAGAAGATGTATCAGGATCTGTGCCAGATTTTAGCCCCTTGGCTATGCAGAGCATCTCTCTCTATCCTTCTGTTCTCCTGATTTTAAACCTACAGCTCTAGTGATCTTTAGTTCCTTGACTATTTTTGACTGAGAGATGAGGAGGAAGTGTTAAATTACCATTCTCTCAAACTTTAATAGTTTCTTGCCCTTGTTGAAATGGGAACCCAAATAGCTACAGCTAGGTGGGATAGTGTGGAATGATTTCTTTCACCATTCTAGACCTATGCAGCTACCTGAGCATTCAACATCAATCTGTGGATATTTACTATTGGACAAATTAGGACTCTTTTTCTCATCACACCTTTTTTCCCACTCTTCCATAGGAGCATAACTACGTTGATTCATTCACAAGCACTGTCCCAATTAGTTAAACCTGGACCCTGGTCAGAGGTCCTCCTCCATTCCCAGTTAATTTTGAGGTATTTTGAAAGAAATTAAATGGTATTCTGACTGTTTAAGCATTTATGTGGGCTTCCCATGTTCAAAAGATCTCAGTTGAAATTTACTTGGCCCAGATTCCACCAACGGTACTTATCATATTGATCACAATAAACCTCTCATACCCCTTGGGAACTCATCCATCCGAAAAGGTTTATACTGCCTGGGAAGTGAACTCTGGATCTGGCTACTCCCTAACATTTTTATTATGGATCTGTATCCTTGGGAATACTGACACTTCAAAAGAATGGAACTGGACTGTCTGGTAATAGGTCATTTCTATTAAATTAAAGATGTATGGAAGTTTTAAGGGACACCTCAATAACCCATTCAAAGGGGATTAATATAAAGTTGCCATGAACTTAAGAGATGAACATTCCAGATGCCAAGATCTCAGGACTCAGGATGTAGGAGAACCCAGAAGCAATCAATAAAAAAGCATAATTCTAGAAGTCAATAGAGATTATCTACTAAGCTCAAGTAATAGCACTATATGGACAAGACAGGAGGGATGATGGCGCTATATGGTATGCTTTAATTGATACTACTCCAAATTCCCTCTCCAGGTGGTCTTCCCCAGATGGCAGATATTCTGCCATTACAGAGCATGTTGCTGCTTCTCTGGGTGTCTTCTTTGGAAGTCCAGATTTCTCTGAACAAGTTATTACATTAATCTCTTGTTAGACACTTAAGCCTTAGCACAAATTATTTCATCAGAGGCAGTATATTACAATGGAAAGAACTCTGGATGTAGAGTTGGTAGATTTGGGTTCTAAACATAGACTTACTCTTAATTGATGAATTACCTATTTGAGTTTTGGTCTTCCAACTTGTAAAATGATAAGGTTAGACTATATGAGTGGAAGTTACAGTGTGATATATATCAGCTAAATAAAAGGACAAAAAGTTAACAATTAGAGACTTCCAAAAAAGGAATAGCTATATTGGTAGATGTTAAGTTCTCTATCATTGGAGGCCATCCATCACTTGGAGGCTTAATGGTCATTTGGTGGGGGGCATTATAGAAGGAAATACTGTTCATGTATAGGTCAAGCTAGATGATTTGTCAGGACTCTTCCAAATATGAAATTTTAAAATTGTATCTTTCCTTCAACTTTAATATTCTAACATCTTATCACTTTCCTCAATGACTACCAGCAGAGACCAGAGTAGTGAGTGAATGAGAGAGGAATGAGGGATAATTTTGAAACTTGGAGCTTAGTTTAGAACAATCCAAGATGAGCCAATGAAAAGGATGTCCGTGAGTACCTATTTGTTTGGAGGTGGGCTCAAAAAGAATCCAGGGATGAGGGCAGAGATGCAGAAAGAAGAGGACAGTTAGGACTGAAAAGAAGGCTCTCTTGACAAATTCAATTCAACAAATCTTAAAGGAGTTTCTATTAAGTTGAAGGCGCATTAACTTCCATTTATACTCACATTATCATCCAAATGCGTGCATTAAGCACCCAGTGCTGTTGCTATATAAAGAGAATATTGCAGACTAGGGTCTGCATTTGGGGAGTTTATAATCTAAGCCTATCGCTCAATTATCTCCATGAAAATTCAGCTGAAGGCATAAACTATTTTTAATGATTTTCAGAGAAAGCAGAAGCCCAGCTTCCTTTGTAGTCAATCTCAACATTTTCTAGTCTTCACCAAGTCTTCTTTATGAAGAAAGAGAGCAGAAGCATATGTAGTGGAAAGAATGCTGATCTTAGAGTCAGGACACTTGTGTTAGAGTCCAGTCTTAGCTCTTTAATAATACTGTGACTGGGGGCAAGTCACTTTGCTTCTATAAACTTGTTTCCTAATCTATCAGATGGGCAGAGTGATAACTGCCCTTTCAAATGTAATAGTAAGGATCGAGTGAAAGATTGCCTTATCAAGGGAAAGTACCATAAAAGAAGCATTAACTGTAATTATTATGGCAAATCTACAAACCTCTTGCTTTGACGCTTTTCCAATACCTTTCAGATTGACCTTTGTGAGAATGAATGGTGAGTAAATTAACATTTTCTTATCCCTCTCCAATGACAGTCAGCTATCAAGCAAACATATTCCCCTAAAATCCTAACAGATTACCGCCATCTCCTTACCTTCTTCCATATATTGCCATCTCAATGTATGTTTCCCTCAGACCATTATGCCAATAATTCCTTTGCACACTGAGTTTGAGCCCCAAAGCAGGGTTCTGAATAAGAATCAGGTTATATTTGGGGCAAAAGAAGAAAAAACGAATACGTGGGAGTGAGAACATTTCAAATGCACTATCACAGTAGATATAAAAATTTAAAAACCTTTAAGTCAACCATGAAATTAGTGAAGAACAGTAATCTATGTTCTTTTAAACTCAGATCTCCATTGCTGAACTTTCCATTTACAAAAATAAATATCCCCCTACATGAAGATTACCTCAATTCCTCCAAGGATATGGTCCTTTCTTATAGATAACATTCTCATTAAAATAATATAAACAGAATGCAGGCTCCAATGAAGGCATACAAGCACATCCAATCTCAGCTTGTTAGAAAAATTCCATCTCCTTGTGTCCAAGTAAACACATCTGCAAGTTTGCCTTCCAATTTTAATTCTGCTAAGCGTGACCTGTATCAGGACCCATACCATTTGGATCCTAATGGTTAGAGAGTACACATGTGCAATAGATGTGTGTGTGTGTGTGTGTGTGTGTGTGTATGTAGACATGGGCAAAAATTTACTTAAGTATCTGTTGGCAGTTTTCCCATTTTCTCTGGGCTCACTTCCAAGTCCCCAAAACTCAGGAGGAGACCACACACTTTTTGACATGGGATCTGCTGGACTGATCAATCCCTCAGAGTTCTGTACTAATTATGGAGGGATTTTAAATACCACCTTCCCTCTCCCTCTCTCCAGGTCAGCAAGAACCAGCTCTGTTGAAAATTATTTATGTACCTTTGCTCATGCTGTGCCTTTTGCCTCAAGCAGCTATCCCTCTATTTAGCCAAATCCTGCCCATCTCCTACCTGTTAGTACCACCATCACTGTGAATTTATTAAGGCCTTCCGCCTGAAATTATCTCCAATCTATCAAGTATATATCTTGCTTATACATAGATGTTGGTATTTTGTTTCTCCCATTAAACCGTGAACTCTTTGAGACTTTTTCTTTTTGATTAGCTTTCTTTGTATTCCCAGAACTTAGCACAGTATCTAGCACATAGTAGGTACTTAATAAATATTTGTTTTCTTGACTTGTCATCTCACCCTCACTTATAGTGTATTTCCTCAGTGAAGTGAAAATTCAGACAGAGACTGCCTTACTTTTTGCATTTGCATCCCCAACACCTACTAGGATGCTGACACATACATGGTGCTTAAAAAATTTATGTTGATACATTGAAGTCCTACTCCTTTTTCCTCTACAAATATTTCTTTGTCTATCCCTGAATATATTTTATTAAATTCATTTCAATAAAATCTAATATATGTCCATTAAGGGCTAACCACATGCAAAATACAGGGCAGAATGGTGTTCTCCAAAGAGGTCAGTACCATGGCCAGGGGCAGAGGCACAAGTGAAAATTGTGAGCTGAGCTAGGACTATGAAAATGAATAAGCCTAGATTTGCTTTGTGTTGTCATTATGTACACATGGAAATAAAATGTAGTAGGATATTAAAGAAGAAGGAAAAACTATATCAATAAACTTAACTAGGCTGATTGACTATTATAATCTTATATAGTCTGACTTTTTTACATCAAGATCATCTTCTGGGACTTGAGAATGGTGCTATTGAATTTTTCATTCACCAAAGACAAAATTATCTAATATGGCTCTCTTCTATGGGAATTTTTCTATTTATCTTTCCTTTTCTGATCATTGCCAGAAAGCAGCCAAGAAAGAATATATCTTTCTTAGTGCCCCTTCCACACATCTTTTAGCAGTTCTTACTATGATCCCTACCTGACATAGGGGTCACTATTCTGCTGGGAATTGAACTTGTAATGAAAAGAATTTTCAGAGTTAGTCATGGCTATATTTCTGATGTAGTATTTGTCTTGAGATTCTTCCTCATAACTTTTGTAGCATATTTTGAGAGACCCCATGTAACGCTCAGGAGACAAAAACGAAATAAAATGCCCTTGACAATGCACTGACTGTATTTCTAGTCATTACTGCTAAATGGTCACAGAATCTTTGTAATTATTTTATTAAAGTGTAATTTTTATGTAAGTTTTTTCTTCATTTTGTAGCTATAACATTGGTTCTTTCAGGACAAGAACTATGACATATTATTTTATATATTTGACGTTAGCACCTAGCACGTAGTAGTATTCCATAAAAAGAAATGATTCATTGATTTCCTGGTCTACTTCCCTTGTCTTTAATTCAACAAACATTTATTAAATGCCTGCCATTGTATGATATAGTCTCCAGTCCCTGCACTATTTTAGCCTCTCTCTTCTGGACACCATGTAACTTGTTTATGACCTCCCCAAAATGTGGTGCCCAGAATTGCTAGAATTCTCTAAAATGAGAGTAATAAGACCTGTAATCAATAGTAAACAGTGTTGATGGAAGAATCAAGTGGGATTATATATGTAAAGTACTGTGTAAATATCAGCTATTATTATTTTTTAATTAGTCAAAGGTACCAGCTGAGGTCTGATGATGCTAAAGGATATGAAGATGATCAACTCTCTTATTTGTGATATTAGTCCCTTCCATTCAGACTGCATCACGTTAACTTTTTGGCTGCTACGTATCCCTATTGAGTTAAATTCCATTTACAATTCACTAAAACCACACTTTCATCTATTGTCTAGCTTCTACTTGGACAGTTGTTATTTTGAGTCTAAATGTAGGACTTCATATTTTTCTCTGCTTAATTGTTGTATTCTGTTCAATATTCTAGCCTATCAAAGATATTTTTGGATTCTATCATTTGATGTCCATCTTAACTTAGTGTCATTTGCACATTTGATAAGCACTCCACCTATACCATTGATCTTTAGCCTTCTACTGAGAAAAAGCTACTTTGGATTTCTAAGAAATCTTATGATCACTGATGGAAGAAGTGAGTGGTGGACTCTGGAGATATTGCTGACTGTATAAAAATATCTCTGAATAAGAATTACTGGGATCTCTGATAACATTGTGTGGTACATAGCTCTTATACCCTGTAGCCAAGTTCCTATACAAATGAGCTATGGAGGGGGGAAAGAGGCAGTAATAACCATGCATCTTTCTCTACCCCTTCAACCTGGGAATCTCTCCATTTAGGGGTGAGAGAAGGGTCATATTGTTTTTAAATGGTTACCAAATACTGGAAAAGGAATCAAAGACCACAAAGAATTAACATGGCTTCATCAAGACTAAGTCTTTGCAGACCAACCTCATTTTCCCTTTTCCAGGGTTGCTAAACTTGTAGACCAGATGACTGCTATAGACATCATGTACCTAGATTTTACAAACGTTTGGTACTCCAGAATTACACCTAACTTACATTTAAACAATTTGCAGATTTTTAAGTGAAAGTCCAGTGAAGGTAAGATGAGATGGGTGTTATACATTACTTTTTCTCCATTTTAGAGATCTACAATATTCAAGGCAATTGTTTGTCTCATCTCCTATACAGAGGCCCCTGGATGCCCAACTCTGACTTCTACCAATTAACATATGACCTCGGGCAAATTAGTCTCTTTGATTTTTTGTTTTTTCATCTGTAAAATCAGGGGACTGGAATAGATGATGTCTACCCTCTCCTACCCCTAACATTCTATAATTCAATTTATCATGCTGCTGAGGATTGTGCTTTCCATTGCATTTTATTTTAGTGGGATGAGCACTGGGTCTACGATCAGAACTTGGTCTATGTATATAATTTATGTATATGTGCTACGTATATGTGTGTGACCTTAGATAAGTCAATGAGCCTCCATTTCCTCATATACAGGGTATCCCAAAGTCTTAGTAAAATTTTAAGCTATTATGTTTAAAAACATACTCTTTATAACACAGAGATATTAATATGTGAACTACCTAACTCATAGGGTTATTGTGAAAACCAAGAGATAATAAGCAAAAAATGCAATTTTATTATGGTGATATGGTATTTCAATGGGACCTATCATTAACACTAGTATTTTCAGAAAGAACATAGAATCATAGGTTCAGAGCTACCTCCAGAGTTCACCTGGCCCAACTCCTTCATTTAACAAATGAGAAAACTGAGGCCCCAAGAGTTGGTAGCTTACCCAAAAACAAACAGCAGAATTTGAACACGTCTGCTCATTTCAAATCTAACATTCTTTCTACTGTACCGTGTTCCCTCCAGTCTAAGACTTTTTTATGGGATACAGATAGGGACTCAACCTGTGATTCAGTGATTTCACTGACATAGGGAATTTGCAGATGAGGAAACTACCTCTACCAATGTAGGTTGACACCTTCTCCACAAGCTACAATTTCAGAGAGTCACCTAGAGCTGTAAGACCTTAAGTGACTTCTTCAGGGTTGTACAGCTATATTTATCAGCTGTAGAACTTAAGCCCAGGTCCTTCTGAATCCAAAGTCGCTCTCTGTCCACTCTGGCAAGCAGCTTTGAATGATAATTATAATGAATGCAATACTTTGCCATTCAGTCCACACAAAGGCTGGAAGGCCACTTATCAGTGTTGGAGGGGGTCTTTTTTCTAGTGTGTATCAAAATAGTTGGCCTCTGGGGTTGTTTTCAACTCAGAAGTTCTATGATTCTATATTTCCGTAATCTTTCAAAGGGTACAGGTTGGATGAATGTAGATATAAGGGGCTGAAATTTCAAATTAAGAAGTTCAGTTTAACAAGTCTTTGTTGAATACCTGCCTAACTAGTCTCTTATACCTTATATGAACCCTCATCTGGAATACACATGGATAAAGCATGGTTTCTCTCTGGGCTTATGATAGCACTGGTCCAGAGGAGTAAGGTAGGACTGTGGCTAAGACTTGCCCACAGAGGTACTTCGAAGGATCAAAACAAAGAGATATAGCTAGCACATTGCCGCCACATAAGACAAAATGTCACCTCAGGCATAGAAGTTACATGGGACAAATCAATATTTCTCTAGAACCCATGGCCACTCCTCAGATTAAGCACTTCCTGATCCTATGATGAGGTTTCCAGCTTTAGACTACTACTCAAATATCTTTCTGAGAATTTTGTATCCTAAACCTTCTAAATCTGATATCCTGGTAAACTCTGATTGAACTCAGTCTGGCCAGTGGTTCCTGTCTTTCATAAGATGCCCTTTCCTCACATTAAGGCTTCCTCCCTGGGTCTTGTTAACTATCATTTATCAATAATTCTTTAGCCACCTTTCCCTTTCAGGTGGGAATTTAATAGTTCTTGCTTTCCAGAAGCATATATAAAAGGTCTGAGAAGGGAGGCAGTTGCTGTTTCTCCTAGGTGGCATAGCCATTTGGAGAGTCATAAAAGAATTCAGATGAACAGGGTCAGTTACCTCCTATCCTCTTTCAGAGGGTAAGCCATCAGGTCAAGAAACATGATGGAATTTTCCCCAACTCTTTAGCCATGGTGGCAATTTTCATCTTTTAAGTGTATATAAAATCATTTTCAGAAACCCAAGCTGCTAGAAGGATTTGTTGGTGGGGTTTTTTTTCCTTATCCAAGTTTACTTGTTTTAATTGGACCTTAATGTATATTTATACTTACATATCTTCATATTCTGCATGTTTATTATGGCTGGTTAAACTCCAGGCTTATATGCTCCAACTGGTACCTGATTAGTATGTGATAGCTCTCTTGGATCTGTTCTCTCCAGACTATATTAAGTATATCTAGGCCACCACACATCAAGTACTTCTTGTGGTATACTAGGGACTTGCTCTTTTCTTATGGTCGAGGGCCAGATCTTTCCCCTTTCTTGTTACCTTCTATCATCCAGATGAGGGCTGGGCACCCAGTAGGAACTTCATAAGCTGCCAGAGATGAATTATTGTTGGTCAAGAGGAGAGGGAATGGCATGTGTCTTTGACAGGTCAGCATAATGCATGTAAGAAATTTACAATTGCAAAACATCTAAGAAATACATGTTCAAAGCAGAACTCATTGTCTTTGCCACCTCTCCAAACCCAAAGGTACCACCCAGGTTCACAACCTCTGTGGAACCCTCCAGTCCTCACACTCTCATCTCACATATCAAATCACGTGCCAAACGTCATGCCATAATTCACCTGTGTGCCCTTTTTCTCCACTCAAATGAACACCATGACAGCTCATCACCTCCTGCCTGGGCTGTTGTAATACTTGTGTAATTGATCTTCTAGCCTCTAATCTCTCCCTTCCATCCAATTCATCTTCCATACGCTGTCAAATTGATATTCCTAAAACATAGGTTTGAAAATTCCATTCCCCTGTTCAATAATCTACAGTACTTCCCTGTTACCTCCAGAGCAAACTAAAAATTCTTTTGTTTGGCATTAAAATACATCTTATATATAAATATATGCATATATTGATGTATTTTGTCTTTACCTTGACTAGATCCCCACTCCTGAATTCTTCCCTCATTCAGAGAACCATACCATATTTTTAAAAAATTCTCAGAAAAGAGGAGGAAAAGATTCAGCAAACCAATCAATATATCCAAAAAAAATCTGACATTCTATGTAATGTACTACTTCTATGAACCAACCCCCTTCCCCAGTCTAGAGAAAGGAGTGTGTGTGCAGAGGGGTTATCTTCAAAAATCTCTTCTCTGGAACCAAGCTTGTTCTTTATGGTTTCATAATATTCACTTTTCTATTGCATTGAATGCTGGTCTCCTCCGCTGTTTGTAGGGGACCCTTCCTGCTTGCAGAGCACACACACACACACACACACACACACACACACACACACACACACACACCTCCACACCTCAGTTGAGTACCAAACTCCTTAGCTGGGTTCATCCTGCTTGCAGGGGGCAGAGTGACACATGCCATTCCATCAAAGACCAGTTTCCTCACTTGGCCTCTTTCTGATTTCAGGAGGAGAGAAAAGTCATTCTATCAGGTCTCTACATACATCCCCTACTTGAGATCCCCAAGGCCCTGAGAGGACTCTACCCTGAAGCCAAACTCCTATAGATGCTGATACCCTACCTAAACCCATTCCTCAAGAAATCAGCCAACTCTCATCAGGTCATATTTTCCCATTTTATGACATATAATATTATATAATATAACTGGGATCTCACTGTGCAAGACATTCTCTTTATGCCTTCTAAGTCAACCCACCACAGCAGCCTTTTTGAACCTTTCTATCCTTCCTCAAATCTCCCTTGGTACCTAATCTCCTCCATCTCTCAATCAAGAACCTTGATTTACATATCACTGAAAACTCACCAAGAGTTTCTTCTCCTTTCACCCTCAACTCACATCACTCAGCTGACTTCCCAAATTATCTACTCCTACAGCCCTGTCCCATGCAAAGAGATGACTCTTCCCCGTAGTAAGGTAAACCCCTCTCCATTAACAAGTAATCCTATTCCATCCCTTGGATTGTCACCTCTATCATCCCAGCTCTCTCATTTATCTTCAAAATCCATCTATCTATTGGTTACTTCCCCACCCCCTATAAATATGCCTATGTATTTCCCATCAATCAGCTAATAAACCTCAATCAAGCACCTACTATGTTCCAGGCACTGTGCTAAGTGTTAGGGATACAAAGGTAAAACATAAAAACAAACATTAAAAAAAAAATCTCACTTCATCCATCTATGCCTGCTAGCTACCATCTCACATCTTAGTTCCCTTTCTTGGCTAAAATACTTGAGAAGGTTGTCTGCATTTAGTGACTTCACTTCCTTTCCTCTCACTATTTTCTTAACTCTCAAGAGTATGGCTTCCAAGTCTCCCAATCATCCAAATGAAATTACTCTCTCCAATGTTATCAATGATCTTTTTATTGCTAAATCTTATGTCCTTTCCTTTGACAGTGTTCATCACTGTCTTCTTGATACTCTCTTCTCTATAGGTTTTGGTGACCTTACTCTCTCCTGGTTCTCCTCCTACCTATCTCATCTCTCCTTCCCAGTCTCCTTTGGTGGATCTTCATCAGGTCACTCCCACTAACAGTCTGTATTCCTAGGTCTCTGTCCTGGGCCTTCTTCTTTTATCCCTTTACTATTTTACTTGGTGATTCCATTAGCACTCATGTATTCAATGATCATCTCTATGCTAATAACCCTTAAATATACTTATCCCCCTCTAAACTTTCTTCTGAACTCTAGTCTCACATTTCTTACTACCTATTAGATAACTTGAACTTGATGTCCAAGTTACATCTTAAACTCAGAGCTTCCCTAAATTGAACTCATTATCTTTTCCCTAAAACTTTCCCCTCTAACTTCCAAATTATTGTTGAGGGCACCACCATTCTCTAGTCCCCCACATTCAAAACCTAGGTGTTAAATTTCACTCCTCACTCCTCCCTTTACAGACACTTACATATCTAATCTGTTGCAAGTCCTGCCAATTTTATCTTTGCAGCATCTTTACTATACATCAAGTTCTCTCCTTTGACATGGTCACCACCCTGGTACAGCCCTTCATTACCTCTCACTTATACTTCTCACCTGTAATAGCCTGCTGGTTGGTCTCCTTGACTGAAGTCTCTCACCACTCCAGCCCATCCTCCACTCAGGTGCCTAAGCAAACTTCCTAAAGCACAAGTCTGATGTTACCTGAATTCTCCAGCTGGATAAACTCCAGTGTCCCCTATTACTTCTTGGTTCAAAAATGAAACCTCCTGTTTGAGTCTTAAATTCCCCCATAGCCTGTTTCTCTCTTACCTTTTCAGTCTCCCCTCCGTATATTTTATGATCCAATGACATTGATTTCCTTGGTACTCTTTGCACAAGTTACTCCTTCTCCTGACTATGTATTTTCACTGACTTCCTCTCATTCCTGGAGTTCTCTGCTTCCCCATTACTATCTCTTGGCTGGAAAGAGGAAAAAAATTAGAAGGGAGGATTGGGGGAAAAACATCAGATCACAGGCTATTGGGACTGGAATGTCTCATATTATGGATTCTGTGATTCTGTTGAAGTGGAGCTTAGAGGTCATCTAATTCAGTTCTGTCATTTTAACTCTAGAATTCAAGACTCAGAGTGACTTGTCAATGGTTACCCAGCTAATTAGGGCTAGAACTAGGATTCAGCTCAGGTTTCTAGTCCTAGTCTTGTGCTATTTGCTGGTCACAATGATGCCTCCCCATTTCAGAGAAGTGGTTTAGCTTAGTGAGATCCAATAGAAACAGAAAGAGATGGTCAAAGGATTTTCACCTCAGACCCACGAGTCTGTTTCCTGTTAAGTATATCCAAAAATGAGGATAGCCTAAGGCACCAAAAATGCAATTCTAGTCTGGTTTTCCCTCCCTTGATGTTCCTATGCAAAGAGGAAGGACAGATAAAGGCAGATTCAGCCACAAGAGAGTCATATGTCAGTCACTTCTCTGGGGCATCTGAGAGATATCCCACCCACCCACCCCCCATTTCTTTTTTCTGCCTTCCATCCAAACCACAGCCTCCATTTTCTCAAAGAGAATCTAAAACACAAGAGAGTACTCCAAATACCCTCTCCCCCTCCTCCAGTGGCTGCAGCCTCTGGTAGGTTAGCAACAACCAGAGAAAAATGCTAGTTGCTAGACAACCATGACTTGTCTTATTAACCCTCCCAGTACTGAACATGACCCCTGCAAAAGAAGAAGGGAGGAAAAAACATACCACTTGGTTTCAGGAAGCTCTTCATGTTTCCCCCTTAGATTTCCCTACTGCCTTGAACTTGATCTCTAATTGGGCTGATTCCCAAGCAAAGGGAGCCCTGGACTTTGCAATTCAGTGTCCTGTCCATGCAGATTAAATCTTTTATTCTTTTCTGCCTCCTTCCTCCTGGAGGCCCTTCAACTGTGGATGTCTTTGCTTTACCAAAGCAAATGAAACAACCACAACAAATGGCATCATAAATACAAGATTAGAATCTTAGTTCTCACTCCCCCCTGGCCTCCAGACAATGGGAGTTTGGCTTCATCCCCTTATGCTCCTCCTGGCATCCCCCCACATCTTACTCCTTCCCATTTTCTCTACATTTGCTCATACTGCTCCTGCTCACTGTACTCCCTACCCCAAATGATTCACACCCTAAATGATGCTACCCATCCTGCAAGGCTTGGTCTCATGATATTTCTCCAGCTATTCCTACCTCAGTGAAGTCTTTGGTTGCTCATGGTTCTTGCTGCTTGTCCGATATATTTTTTCCTATATTAAATTCGGGGAAGTCCCTGACTTTTGTATTAGTCTGCAATTGTTTCACACATCTGAGACTTGTCATGAAGTTATCATGGGATTTAGATATAAAAGATACCTTAGGGAGCATCTAGTTCAATCACCCTTATTTTACAGATCAGGAAACTGAGTCCCATAGAAGTTAACTAACTTCACCACATTCATACAAGTATTAAATGGAGCTTAAAATCAAGCTCATGACAGAATCATAGAATCATAGATTTAGAGAAAGAAGGGATCTTAAACACTATTTAATCCAAGTTGTTCATTTTACAGATAAAGAAACTGAGGTCGAAAGAAGTTAGTTCCTTGTCTCAGGTTACATAAATGACTCTGCCGTTGTCAGATCCAGGTTTTAACCCTAACCCTCTGATCTGAAATCTCTTTCCACTGAACCAGATTGTGTCCCTTTCTCTCTGACACTTGACACTCACTAGCTATGTGACCTTGGGCAAGTCACTTAACCCCAAGTGCCTCATCCTGGGTCATCTCCAGTCATCCTGATGAATATCTGGTCACTGGATTCAGATGGCTCTGGAGGAGAAGTGAGGCTGGTGACCTGCACAGCCCTCCCTCACTCAAAAACAAAGTCAAGTGCAAGTCATGTCATCATTTCTCCGGTGGTATGGTCTTCTTCAGCAACGTAGAATGAACACACACAGATCTAGTGCTCTATTATACTCTCTTACTCTCCCAATTAAACCATCAGCCTCATTAGGGAAAAAAAGTATGTCTACTTTTTCTTCTCTATCCCCTACAATACTTAACCTTAAGCTGAGCATGACAGATAGCATGGCAAGGTAAAAAGAAGTCTAGCCTAGAAGTTATAAGGCTTGGGTTCAAGGGCCAATTCTGTCACTTACAAAATATCTGACAGTGAGGGATGTCACAACCTATGTAAGTTTAATATTGGCAAAATTTGTATGACAAGCATCTCTATGATTTTATTATGATTTTTTTAGATAACAAATCATCAGTCATATACTAAGTTGTTTTAGTACCCTCAGGAATCATTCATTTGACTTGGTGATTTAAAGTCATTGAGGACATCCAGGTAGGTGAGGATCATGAATTCAGAACACAAAGAAGGGATCTCAGCAGTCATCTCCTCTAACCCCTAACCCATTTTACAGATTAGGAAATTGAAGCTCTTAGTGATTAAGGGCTTCTTTTTACCATTACCTCACTTGTCTCCAGAAGCCTATCTCTGTTAGCTATCTTTGTTCTATCATTCTCCTTCTAAAGTATCTGCTCTTTGGTGATGAAAACAGAAGAAAAAAAAAAACTGAGTGGTTCTGCCTTCTCCATGTTAATCATTATCATGTATCTTCCATCCCAATCAATAGTATTGTCACTTCTGAAATACCCTTATCACCCTAACATAGCTAAGAACAACGATAATGACACTTTTTTCAAAAAATCAAATATATTTTTGTTTTCTTTCACACTTCTTCCAGATTCTGTTTTTTCTGAGATTTAACAATTTAAATACTATTTTTACATGGCTATGGCACTCTTTGTATCCATCATTCATTTGTTTGTCCATTCTTCCATCTCCTGTATTCATATTTTTGAAATCTACCTTGGCTGATCATCTTTCTCCATTAAGACTGATCTCTGTTTAGAGCCCACTTCATCCTTTTGTTGTGTCACCAAGAACTTCATTCCTGAAAGTACTTAGTCCTTCTAGCTTTGAACCTAGCTATTGTATTTAAGCCATGAGATCCTGCCTAAATGACTCAAATCTCTCTTCCTAGAAAAGAAGAAAAATGGCTCCTCAGGCAATGCCTAGCATGACCTTCATTATTAAAGTCAAACTCTCTGGTGTTTAGGTTATTTTCTTCCAAAGTTCCAATTATATTTTGACAATCAGTTCCTTTTATAGGTCAAAATCTGGTCCAGAATGGAAGCTTTGTCTCATTACTTCTAACACTTAAAAAATGAAATTATCACTGTTTCAAGTGTTTATCTGTTGTTTTGCTCTTGGGGAAAAGAGGAAGCTCCAGGATATAGTGAGATAGATGAAGTTTCCTCTAAGTACCATCCGTGCATCTGTTGGTAAATGTGTGATATGTTTTCTGATTATTTACTTCCTTCTTCTGACTATGTGGTCTGTAGCACACTTCTGCCACATTATAATTTCTAATTATCCTGCTGTTGATCCTCATTCAAATGCTCTCCAACATGTTTTCCCATTTAATTGCTATATTCCTCACTAGAGTATATTACCTTTAAATGCTATTGCATTCCTTTAAAAAATTTTTTGAAGAAACCATAGTCTTTCAATTCAATTCAACTGAACAAAAATTTATCAAACAGCTGTTATATGCAAAGCATAAGACCTAAGCCTATAACCACTGATATGTTTCTATATATACATACATACATACATATATACATTTGATCTCATAAGTTTCACTGAGACTTTGTTTCCCATTACCTCTAAAATAAAATACAAAATCTTCAGCCTCATATTAAAAACAGTCTATAGACTGGCTCCCACCCACCTTGTGATCGATTTCATATTCTTCTTCTTTACATATGCTGCATCTCAATGAAATGTTTCTAATTGTTCCTTGTTGTTGTTATTCAGTCATAAATACATAAATACACATATACAAACATATGTGCATGTGTAAAATAGAGTACATATAAAAATAAAATAAACTTTTATTACTAATAGCTAGCACTATTATATCTATTATATATGTTATGCATATAATATAATATATATCGCTTTAAGGTGCTTAAATACTTAATTGCTTTTCATTAGAGCACTTTAACATAGCACTTTACAAATTGTCTTTACAAATATTTTATTATTTTATCCTTTTAATAACCCTGAGAGGTAGGCACTGTCAGTTTCTCCATTTTATTGATTGGGAAACTGAGTTTGGGAAAGGTTAAAAAGTAACTTGCCCAGAATCACACAGCCAGTACGTGTCTGAGGCAGGATTCAATCTTAGGTCTTCTTGACTCCACGTTCAGCATTCAACCCACTGTGCCACTTAGCTGTCCCTGTTAAGGAGGAAAGGGAAGGGATCAACAAAAAAAAAAGCCTAGTAGTTGAGCAGAGCTTCAAAGCAAGGCAGGGATTCTAAGAGATAGGGATACCATGTACAAAGAAATGGAGATGAGATATTAAATGCCATGTACAGAGAACAATGAGGAGGCAGCTAGGTGACTCAGTGACTAGAGTGCTGGGTCTGGAGTCAGAAAGACCTGAGTTCAAATCCAGCCTCGAACACTTATTAGTTGTATAACCCTGGGCAAATCACTTAACTTCTGTTTGCCTTACTCCACTAGAAAAGGAAATGCAAACTACTCCAGCACCTTTGCCAAGAAAATCCTATGGCCAATATTGGTCCATGGGGTTACAAATAGACATGATTGAACAACCATGAAAAGGAACAATTAGAATTGTTCTTAACATTTAATTGAGATGTAGCATATGTAAAGAAGAAGAATATAAAATAGAACGCAAGGTGGGTGGGAGACCGGTTACAGACTTTTTTATATGAGGCTGAAGATTTTGTACTTTATTTCAGAGGTGATAGGAAGTCAACCACAAGTTATAGTCTACAAAGTCTCAGTGATACCTATGAGATCAAATAAATCTTTTACTTTAAGAATTCTTATTTATTTTATTACCTATTTTGAGCATTCATATAAAAAACTTTTGAGACTGGGAGTTTATCATTACTGCTCCTCTTGGATATTGTTTCTTGTGGATTAATGGACCTCTTTCATCATATTCAGCTTCCTATGCCATGGCTACTAATCTCTGTGGTATGAGGTTTGACAGACAGATATCTCCAGGTAGGTGTTGGAAGTGAGAATGACAGTTTCACAGGGAAACTAGCCTTTGAATTGGCCCCTGAAGGATAAATAAGAAGTCTGGCTATTGGGGGACAGCATTTGAGTAGATGAAATTCTGTGTGTGCGTGTGTGTGTGTATGTGTGTGTGTGTGTTGGAGAGACATTATGGCACAGTGAATAGACAACTAAAGAGCTTGTCAGGGAGCCAAGAATATCTCAATTTAAGTCCTACTCCTGACACTAGCTAGTTGGGTGACTCTCTCAATGCTCTAGGCAACTCTCTCGGCTGTAGAGAAGCCTGTTTAGGTAGAGGGAGTTTTCTCAAGTAGGAGTTCCATGATCTGATGAAATCAGAGACCCAGCTCCCATCTTCCCTCCTTTCCCCTCCCTTCTACTTTCTTTCTCCCCTCTTCCACTTTTCTCTCTCTCCTCTTCCTCCATCCTTCTCTTCTCCCTCCCTCCCACTTTCCCTCTCCTCATGCTGATTGTCCATTCCCTCTTCTTCCCATTCCAAAGGACTGCTACTATTAGCACAGCAGGGAAGGCATTACAGCTGATCTACTGTGGTAGGAAAGTAGCGACTGTGGCACCGGAGCCTCTAGTCCTGAAGAGACAGGACAATGACTTCAGACTGTGTCAGTGATCAATGGCCTAGGCTCAAGTCCCAACTCTGCCACTCCTTAACTGTGTGACTCTAAGCAAGTCATTTTGCCTCTGTGGGCACTCTTGTTTGAGTGTATTTGGTTTTTTTCTTCCATTGAGTGACAGGTTGAGTTAGAGCCTTAAGTCAGCTGAACTGTGAATATCTTTGTGCTCAAGAGGGAGCCTTCTGAAGGAGTTGCCTGCTGAACTAATTGGAACTGAATCCTGGGCTGCAGCTACCCCAAGAACAATTCTTCATCAGTGGGCAGCTTTATTTAAGCCATAAATGTCCATTAATTATGGATTAGCTGATTCCTGTCGACCTGATTGTATTAGCAATTTTTACATCTGCAATAAGAGGTTATTCATGTATCAGCCTGGCTGGTCTGGCATACACTCCATTTAGCCTAATGGGCACTTTCTCTATCTAATTAGGTATGAGTGTGTGTGTGTGTGTGTGTGTGTGTGTGTGTGTGTGTGTGCGCGCGCGCATGTGTGTACTCCTGGGTGCATCTGATGGCAGGACTCTGGAAATATTGTCTGTGAATACAGTAAAAAAAGATAGAGGAGACTGGTTGGCTATCTTTATTTTCTTCTTTGGCCTTATCTAAACCCTGGTATCAAATGAGAAACATTAGAGGATCTCTAAACCAGTATGTATAGGAAATCTCCTTGACCAGCAAAGTCCAAATGACTCTCAACAATGCCTCTCTCCCTGTGCCCCCAGCTTAATTTCAATTTTGACTTTTTTTCTGAATCCTTGCCAAACCTTCCAGATAGAAAGAAGTGGATCCATGTCTTTGGGAATAAATGCCTCAGGCCTTAATGCTGCCTGATTCTTTCTGCCTTTTTAACCTCTCATAAACTCCATATGACCTACCTAGAAACTCGATAAGATCCAGCATGCTCTATGATGTATAAAGTGAGGTGTATTATATAAAGTTTTCCTTTATTTCTAATAAACGACCCTTCCCTAGAATTTCCATTCTACAGTCAAATCAGGTTGCTGAAGGCAAGATCTAAGAGCTGCTAGTGTGGATCTGCTGGTGCTCCTACTGTGCACTCTCAAGTCACAGAGAAGATATTTTAGGTTGCTTCTTTTGGGTTCGGTGGGTTATAGATACAGAACTGGAGGGAACCTCAGAGGTCATTTAGGCAAACACTTTTTTTACAGATCAGGAAAGAGAAGCCAAGGACATTAAGTGACTTGCCTAAAGTCACACAGTAAGCATCAGAGTAAGTTTTTGAATTCAGACTTTGACAGTCAATGCTCTTTCTATATTACCTGCACTGCAGTTGTAGTATCATAGAATTTAAGAGGGGAAAAGGTATAATGACCCTACTGACAGCATGAAGAAGTCCTGGGGAACCTCAAAAATCTCTGAGTCACCTTGTCAGAGTAAGACCAGCAGTCACAGCCCAAAGTGCCTTTTCTCCCCGGTGGTAAATTTTAATATCAGCTAGTTCCCAGTTTTTTCTTCTCCTGTCCCCATTAAATAGAATGAAACAGGCAACACTAATCCCCAGGTCCAGGTTTCTTTCTCTCTTTACGTAATGCCTTGTCCTGATAGCTCTGGGTCATCACCAGTGGTCTTGACTTCTGTAGAGCTTCAATGAATCTGGAAGAGAAAGCGAGGCTGAAAACTTTGTGCAATTCTGACTCACTTAAATCTCATTCATACCCAAGTCAAGACATCACCCATGGCCCTGCACTGTGATGTTATTGGTTCCTTCGAAAACGAAGGATGAACAATGATCGATCCAGTTAGATACAAATAAGAACCCTCTAAAAACCTGCTTGGAAGGGGTGCCCATTCCCTCTGCAGCCCTAGAAAGGTGCCTAATTCCACCCAGGGCTCCTCTTTCTTTCTCCCTTATCACTCTTTATATTCTAAGTGTATCCTTTCAATGAGGTTGTCTTGTTTTTACTGTCTTATTCTACGTTTCATGCTTCTTTACTGTACCTTGACCCAAGCCTTCCTAAGTATGCATTAAGATACAAGGGTCATTTAGTTTTGTCCCTACATCAACCCCCTCATTTTGCAGACAAAGAAACTGAAACTCAAAGTGATTTGTCCTAGGTCATGCAGCAAATTAGTAGCAGGACCTAGCCTCAAACCCAGGTTGAAAATTCATTGTAACTGGATTTAATCACTAAGCTATTTAAACCAGGTCCAGGGTCAGAGCCCAGACTTTACAGCTCCCACCTCTGAGATGAATATCATCAAAGATGAGATGGAAATGCCATTTGCATGCAAAATGAGGCCAAGAGAATGTCATTTCTCTTAGATTATGTTTACTAGATAGGGAAGCCAAAGGCCTCTGGGTCTAATCTGCAAATGACAAGTGATGCCTAGGGAACTAGAGATTTAATATTCCACCTTCCTCCATTCTCTCTTGGATTTCTCTCTCTCCTTCAGATGAGAAATTCAGGATATAGCAGCCACCTCACTACAAATGGCTCAAAATAGACTCCCCAAAAGGCTACCCCTATATTCCTGATGAAGCCTGGGGTTTTCAACTCATAAGTGGCCTCGTGAGTGACAGAGATGGGTTTTGTTTTTATGAAATTGTGGTTGCCATCTGATTGATTTCCCTTTCATCTCCTGCCTTAGAAATAAGTCATTAGATACAGAAATCTCACTCCATAGGAGGGGAAGAAAAGCTTTGCTCTTTGACTTTTGATTTCTGGCAAGGGTCTCTTTCTGCGAAGACACCTGGAATGAGAAATGTAACTCACCTATAAACCAATAATTATGGCATCTTAGAGTTGTGAGAGACCTCAAAGGTCATCTGGTTCAGCTCCCTATCCAGTAAAGGAATTCAATCTAATTAAAAAGTATATATTAAATACCTCCTTCAACTAAATCCAGGCACCATGCTAGTGTGAAGGCTGCAAAGACAAAGGAAAATAGTTCCTGTACTCAATGAACTTATTTTCTGTGAGGGGAAGGGATAGCATGACATGTACACAGATAATTCAATGAAAAAAATAGAAAGAGCAGGGAAAACACTAACAGCTGGAGGAATAAGTTAAAGCCTCCTGTAGGTGGGGGTATCTAAGCTGAACCTTGAAGGGAGCGATGACAAGATGAGGGGGAAGGGCATCACGGACATGGGAGTCCTTTCAACAACTTGGAGGCAGTAAGTGAAATGCCACATTATGGGAGCATTCCTGACTGTAGCTTCTACTTTAACATCTTTATTCACAAGGATGCTACTACCTAATAATGTCACCCCTCCCATTCTGGGATAGCTCTGTTAAAAATATTTTGCATGCACTGAGTTCACTTCAAGACAAACAAACAAACAAACAGCCTTGCTAGAATTCCCTACCATAGCTCTCATTCCTACTCTCTGTATTAGGGTTAAGAGGAGCAGAATACATTCAATCCCTCTTCTATACACCAGCCCTTTCAAGTATCTGAGACAACTATCATATTCCTTTTTTAATGCGTGATGTAATACTTCAATAATGTTCACTAATAATGTTATATTTCCAATGAATTATCAGTTCATAGACTATCAGGCCTAAAAATTCCCTATTCCTTTAGCCCATGCTTTTATAATATGGTCACTAGTTGCATCATCTGATCTTGTTCTGAACTCATTCCTCTGCATCTGTTTTAGCTTTCCAATTTCCTTCCTAAAATATAGTGCCCAGAACCAAGCAAAATACCCCATATTTCCTTTAGTCAAGGCAAAGAGTGGGGCTATAATTTATCATTTCTCTATAGAGTGTGGTCTCAAAACTCCAAGAAATAATAAAATAGGAGGAGAGCACAATTCCATTTGCAATTCCTCTAAGACCAAGGACATATTTCTGCTCTACTTTGGGAACCTGGATCTTTGTGTTCTGCCCTTTTGCAGTATCTACTTATTCCCTAGTTTGCTTAGCTAGCAGTAAACACTTTGAAAAGCTAAAGTTCACTTACCCTGGCTTGAAGTACAAAGCTGGCCAGGGTGTTCCCCAGACTTGGGACCTGGCTTCTGACTCCTTAGAGTGCAGTCACAGAAGAAAATCACCAGTAGGAAGTCTTTGGGAGTGACTACAAAGTGAACAAATTCAACTAAATTCAGTTAACACATAATGATCATGATTATTTTGCTTCATAAGAACAACAACAGACACATCTGTAACCCTGAAGTACTTTTTTAACATCATGTCATTTGATCTTGAAAACAACCCTGGAAATTGGGTATTATTATCATCACCATTTTACCAGTGAGAAAATGGAGGCTCAGACAAATGTTGTTAGTTGCCTAGGGTTACACAACTAGGAGGTATCTGAGGAAGGTTTTAAACCTAGGTCTCCCTGACTCCAAGCTCATACTGTCCTGTATTCAGTATGCTTCATCATTTCTTTGTTAAGCACCTATCATGTGAAACATTCTTTTGGAAACCAGAAAAAACAAAAGATGAAGAAAAGATGTGGACTTTTCCTTCAAGGAGCTTAAAATCTAGTAGGAATCCAAGAAAAAATGCTGATGGGATTGTCGTTGATTCTGGGGACCCTGCCTAGCCCAACAAATTATAGTCTCCAGACCTAGGAGGGATTTTTATATGACTTAGGACGGGTCATCCAGACCAACTACCTTATTTTATTGATAATGTAATTGAGGTCCTGGCCAGATGGATGGCACAGGGGATAGAATGCCAGCCTGGAGTCAGGAAGACCTGAGTTCAAATGCACCTTCAGACACTTACTAGCTTGGGGTACTGGGGCAAGTTACTTAAACCTGTCAGCCTCAGTTTTCTTGGTAAAATGAACTGGAGAAGGAAATGGTCAACCACTCCAGTATCTTTGCCAAGAAAACTCCATATGGGCTCACAAAGAGTCAGGTATAACTGAAAAATGACTGAACAACAGAAATGACAATTGAGGTCCAAAGGGATAAAATAACAGAAAGGTAATAAATAACAAACTAAGATTCAAACTCAGGGTTTCTAACTTCAATCCAATGGGTTTTCCATGTATTGTGCTCTTTCTCAGTGGTTAACATTAAAGGATGAAAGAAACTTATCAACTAGACATGTAAGGTCATTCATTGAGGGGCACAGAGATGTTAAATCTTGATTTACTACCCATCTATAGCTTGGAGGAGTGGGAGAAAGAACTATCAGACAAAGGACTATTTGACCACAGACTGTCAATGAGTCAATCAATGAGCAATGGATATCTATCTACTCTATGGTCAGTGTCATAGTTCTAGTAAGATACACTTTCACTACTTTCCTTAAAAGATTTCCTTGAATCTTCACAAGAACAACATAAGAATGATGGCCAGTCACCACTGGAACCAGTCCAAGCTCCCTTAAGAAGTTTCTTTAAAACCCAAAAAATGAGACACCAAAACTATTATACAAACATCTGCCAGCAAAGAATGGGTATGCTGAAAGGGAGAATGGGGAAATTTCCCAAAACTGAAATAAGATATTCTTTGTATGGTAATAAGTACACTGATTATTATTGCATAATACTGGTCATAACAAAAAGACAGTATGATACAGGGGATAGAAAGCCAGCCCTAAAGTCAGGAAGACTTGATTTCAGGTCCTGCCTCTGACTAAACTCTGGGAAAATAATTTAGCCTCTCAACACCCCCAAGTGACTCTCTAGAAGTTGCCAAGAAGTCTATGATCTGCTTTGGTAGAGGAAATTTCCCTACTGGGAGTTCCCTACACCAATGAAATCACAGTTCTAGTTTAAAAGAAAAATTCAATTTGATCATTAGACATTTATTAAATGCCTACTATATGCAAGGCACTGTCAGTGGAAAGACAAAACGGTCCTTGCTCTTAATGAGTTTACATTCTATAGAAGGAACAGAGTTTTACAGATAACTCAATACAAAGGGTATACAAAGTAATTTTAAGAGGCTGATAGTACTGACAGCATTTGGAATAGGAACAAGTAATTGGTAAAGGCCCCTGAGCTGTGTTTTGTAGAGAGCATGGAAGTAAGGGCACACATGTGAGTAGGGCATACACATAAAGAGGCAAATTGGACTTCCAACGTCCAGGAGCCTTCTGGCGTCTTCTGGTAATGCGACTGAACTTTTTTCCCAGGGCACCTACTTCCTTGGTTTTTGCTTGTTTGTTTTTAGATTTTTAAAATTTTTCTTCTTAATTTATGGAATAAAACAAGCATTTCCATAACAACAGAATAGAAAAGATGATTGTACATGAAGCTGCAAATCTACTATGCCCAACTTGCTATTCATTTCAAATACACATAAAAAGTTATCATGCAATTTTTTTCTTTTTTTTCTTCCCTTCTCCCCCTACCCCAGAGATGGCTACCTATAGGCACATATACATACATACATACATAATGCATATACATACATATGTATACACACACATAGACATATTTATATGTGTATATACATATATATAAAGTGAGAGAGGTATATATATATTATTTATATATATATGTAAAATTAATCCATACATATATTTATTGGTTCTTTCTCTGGATACAGATGGTATCTTTATTCATATGTCCTTGATATTTCATTTGGGTATTTATAATAGACTTTTTCACTCAAAGTTGTTATTGAAGCAATATTCAATCATGTCTGACTTTGTGACCCTATTTGGGGTTTTCTTGGCAAAGATACTGAAATGGTTTGCCATTTCCTTCTTCAGCTCATTTTACAGATGAGGAAAGTGAGGCAAATAGGGTTACGTGAATTGCTCAGGGTCACACAGCTATTAAGTGTTGAGACCAGATCTGGACTCATGAAGATGAGTCTTCCTGACCCCAGGTCCAGCACTCTATCTACCATACCACTTAGCTGTTCTTGTTTCCTACCTATCTCTTATGGATAGTGTTCTGCTGGTCTTTTATAGTCACTGATAACCATGGGTCTCACTATGGTCACTACTAGGTGTTGCTGTATGTGGAGCTTCTTTCTGCTTCCAAATTCTCGATTCGGTGGGAGTTCCCCACAGAGGTGCTGTACTTCTTCTATATGAGGAAAAATGGATACCACTATCTTTCCGTAAGAACAGGGGTAGATACGGAAAATCCATGCTTACATTCCAGTTAAATAGATACCTTTTAGATGTCTCCAAATAATGGCCCCATGCCCTGTAATATCATCAGTTTGATTGGGGATACTCCACAAATTAATCGGTGAATCTCCCAACACATTCTGCCCCTTAAAGTTATTTTTAACTTAGCACTCAGAGCAGTCTCTTCATCACACAGTTAGTATCAGACTGAAGAAAATCCCTAAGGGATTTGAATATCACTCTCCTGTTCAAAAATATGGAATGATTCCCACTTGTCTCCAAGATAAAGTACAAAATCCTTATCCTGGAAGTTAAAGCCCTGGCTTTTTTTTTTATTTTATTCTAGAGGCAATAGTGACATGGTAAGATGTGTACTTGGGGGATGTTCTAGGTATTATGACAGGAAAAATAGTAATGAACTGAAAGAGGAATGAGAAATATAACTGTTGAGTTTAACAATTAAGAGAACATTGGTAACTATAGAGAGAGATTTTTTCAGTTGAATGGTGTAGTGACAAGTCAGATTACAAAAAACTTGTGGCACATGCAGAAGTGGAGACAATAAGTATAGATGACCAGGTAATTGTGAAAGGAAAAACAGCTATTAAACAATACCTTGAGGAAATGGTGGGGTCAAGTATTGGATTTTTGAGGATGGAGACAGTTTGGGGGAAATTTTTTAAAATAATACCTGTAATTTGACTGTACCTTATTGCTTTTACAGTATTTTATAGCAATTATCTCATTTTGCAGTATAGCATAATGAAGATAATGCTTTATGTAGTGATGGAATGGTAGCAACTAGGTGGCACAATAGAGAGAGCACTGGACCCAAGTTCAAATCCAGCTTCAGATAATTTCTATTAATTTACCATGAAGGTGATCTTGAAAAAGCCGTTTCCCATCTCTGGGCCTCAGTTTTTACAGTTTTCTGTAAAATTAAGAGGTGGACTAGGTGAACTCTGAGGGTCCTTCTAGAGGTAGTAATCCTATTATTCTATCATCTTCTTGTTAATCTTATAAGATAGAGGTAAGAAGAAAAAGTATTTTCCTATTTTACAGTTTAAAAAAAAAAACTGAGGCAAAGAGTGTTAAAGATAGCTAGCTAGCTAGCTAGTGTTTTATCTTGGGCCAGAATACAGATCTTCTGCTTTTGAGTGGTGCTCTTGGCCCTATTTCAGTAGCCTGTTTGTTGGTCCCTCTGCCACAAATCTCTCCCACTTTGTTCAGCTGCCAGTGTGCTTTTCCAAAAGTGTTGGTTCAACTATGTCACCCCCATACTCAATAAACTTCAGTGGCTCCCTCTCACCTCCAGGATCTAATAAAAAATCCTCTACATTGTATTCAAAACTCTCTCTGATCTAGCATCCAAGCCCATATTTCCAATCATTTTACACTTGCCATGGCCCATGTTCAAATTGCTCTAGTGGCATGGTCCTTCTTCCTATTTCCCAACAAGAAACTCCATCTCTTGACTCTGGACATTTTCTCTGGCTGTCTGTCATGTCTGGAATGCCCTCCATCATAATCTCCCTTCCTGGATTCCATGGATTCCTTCAAGTCCTAGCCAAAATCTCGTCTTCTACAGGAAGCTTTTCCCAATCCCCCTTAACTCTAATGCCTTCCTTCTGTTGACTGTCTTTTATTCATTCTGTATATTGCTGTTTCTTTTATGTGCACATTTGTTTGCATGTTGTCTTCCCCATTAGACTGTGAGTTCCTTGTGACCAGTGTTTAGCACAGTGTAGACACCTGATAAATGCTTATTGACTGACTGACTGACTGAGGGCAGGATGAAAAGAGGCATCATTGTGCTACCACTGATGCAGGTAGGGATATTCCCAAAGATTCATGGGAAAGGAAAAGTAGACTTGGAGAAGAACAGTATACATGCTCTCTCTCTCTCTCTTGCCCTTCTCAGTCTTCTTGCATGAAGACCCATTGCTCCATGAAACACAGTATGGTGTACTAGACAGAGCCAAAGGACCAAGATTCAAGACCTAGTTCTACCACATAATAGCTGTGTGCACTTGAGCAACTCACTTTCCTCTTTCTGAGTCTCAGTTTTCTCATCCATCAAGTGGGGGCAATAATAACCTACGCATACGTTATGATGATATCCTGAGGATCAACTGAATGTTTTCATGTACCACATAAATGCAAGCTATTATCATCATGCCTAACCTCTCCCAGACTGAGGCTTGAGAAGACAAGAATGGTCTATTTATTTGAAGCTGATGTTTAAAAGCAGATAAATAAAGAGTAGAAGGGAGAGAACTTTTTAATTAGCTAATTAACGGATCTGTTCAGATTTTAAAATTAGTTTTAACAGCAGCACCCACAAAGGAACAAGCCCTTGAAATGTGTTTTTTATCTAAATTAGAAATGTATCAATTAATTTATGAGGTGGGGCAGAAATTGGTTTTTGACATACATAGCAATAGCACAGGAAAAGAAAAGAAGAGGTGATATGTTTTCCCTTGTAATTAGGTGAGAAATAGCATATTTCATTCTTATATGGTTCCTCTCTTTCCTTTGGGAGAAGAAGCAAAAGAAATATTATTTTTCAGTGGGAAGGACAAGCCTGAAGGACCAGCACTGCCTCACATTTAGGCTCATTAACTTAAGGGAAGGTCTGCTCAGTTTGCAGCAGATACCAGGGGTTAGGTGATGCCCACTCATTTCATAGAAACAACCATTATCCAGATCTTTTGGTATTGTTAATTGGTTATATCAGAGGCAAGTCATTAGCCAGGCTACTTAGGAAATGGTGATGCTTTCAAGGCTCTCAAAATTTTCATAGTCTTTTTTTGAAAAATGAACAAATATAAAGAAAATGCACAGCAAAACCAAAATGCCTCATCGAGTTGGTCCAGCAGTGGTATGAGTGTTGAATATTACCTCTTATTTATCACTTCAGTGCTCAGCAGAGGCTCAGGAAGAAATCATTATCTACTGGATGACCTCTAAGTATACTTCGGATTCTGAAATCTTATGACACTTTGAGTCTACAGAACAGCATGGAATCAACTCTGAATAGTAGCTCTTCTTATGAGTCATATGATAAGCTCCTACAGTGCCTCTAAATCCTTTTATTCTCACAGAAATAAACAGAGATAAACAAAGACCTTGGAGAAGGAAATGACAAACCATTCCAGTACCTATGTCAAGAAAACCCTATAGAAGGTCACAAAGAGTCAGACACAACTGAACAACAACCACAAATAAAAAACAAAAGACCTACATATGGATATTATGGTGCATGGAAGAGGAAGAAGAAAGATTCCGCTAGTCCTAAGAGCATGACAATAATAAGAAGGAAACAGATTCACAATACTGGGAAACAGTATGTGACCCTGGGATTCCACAGTGTAATATTATATGGTAGAAAAGGATGACACAGTATGTTAAGGAACTTCAAAGACTGTTTGAACCAATGCAGAGTAAATTGAAGGGCAGATAATTAGTACAGTGGACAGAGCACCAAGCCTGGTATCAGGAAGACCTAAGTTTAAATTCAGCCTCAGATATTCACTGGCTGTGTGACCCTGGGCAAGTCACTTAACTCCGTTTGCCTCAGTTCCTCATCTGTAAAATGATCTGGAGAAGGAAATAGTAAACTTCTCCAGTATTTTTGCCAAGAAAACCTCAAATGGGGTCACAAAGAGTCAGACATGAGAAAAATGACAGAACAACAAAGATTGAAGTGAGAAGAGATAGAACTATTCATAAAATGATAACTCTTCAGAGGAAAAAAAATTTGAAAGACTATAGACCCTGATCAATATAATATTAAATCATAATGTGTTCAAAAGGATGTAGGTGAAACTTGCCACTCTCCTCCTACCAAAGAAGTGATGAATTTAAAATGCAGGAAGAGACATACATTTTCTGATGTGACCAATATGAGAATTTGTTTTCCTGAACCCTGTAGATATGTATTGAAGGTTATTTCTAAAATTTGCTCAATGATAGAAAGTAGTGAGAAAAATAAATTAACTTCAAAAATACTTTTTAACTTGAAAAATAAAAATAATAAACACTTAAAAAGAGAAGACAAATATCATTTAGATGAAACCCACTTCAATAAGAATTTTCTCTGTGAAGGATCTGATATATGGTCACTCAATTTTTGTTTGAAGACCAGAGATCCAGTGAGCCCATTCCATTTGGGGTTAATTCTAATTGATAGGAAGATTTTTATTTAAATACAGCAAAAACAGCTTCTTGGCAACATCCAACCATTACTCATGATTCTGCCCTATAGGGCCAAGAAAAACAAGCTTAATCCTCATGCACATGACAGTTCTTCAAACACATGAAGACAGCACCCTTTCTATCTTCTCATCGCTAAGTTAAATATTCCCAGATCCCTCAACTGATACTCACATGTTAGGATCTTAAGGTCCTTTAATTTTGGTATCATTTGAATTGTCTTGGGAAGGTTCTGAAGATCACCTGGCAGGATAAGATACCAGACACTGAGGTCCTTTCTTGAACAAACATTCACATTCCACTGCAGACGGTGCAACTATAATGGACTGGCCACGTTGTTCAAAAGCCAAATCTATGCTTGCCTAAAAGATTATTTTATCGAAAACTCACAGAGAGCAAGTATTCATGTGGTGGGTAGAGATAAAAGTTTTCTCTTAAGAACTTTTGAATTAATTATGTGACATGGCAGATACTGGCACAGGACCACCCAACATGGCATTCCCTCGTCAGAGAAGGTACTGTATGACCAAAGCAGAATTGAAGTAGCTCAAAGGAAATGCAAGATGCACAAATTTAGAGAATCCACTTCAGATGTTCAGATGGACTATTTGTGCTCAACCTGAGATAGAGTATTCCCAGCTTTCATTGGTCTAATCAGTCCCAGTCAGACACATTATAACTTGAGTCTAACAAAGTGATGTCAGTTTTGTCCTCTTCAAGAATGAAGGAAAACAATCAACCAATCATAATTGCTACGAAATCCAACTTCATTATCCTTCCTACAGTGTGGCACCCAAACCTTACATTAATTTTCCACATGAGGTTTAACCAAGGAAGGGCTGAGTGAAATGATCATTTCTCTAATCCTATATATTATCAATTAACACATCATGGCATATTATGTTTCCCTTAATGCAGCCAAAGCATTAAGCAGCTTTGTTGGCTGCCATGTCATCCTATTAACTCATATTGAACATTATGTTGATGAAAATCCCAAGATCTTTTTTTTTTCAAACAAACTGTTAGGTAGCTATGTCTTCCCAGTCAAGGGTGTGTGAAGCTGATTTTTTTTTGTAACCAAGTGCAAGACCTTACATTTGTCGCTATTCAATTTCATGTTATTAGATTCAGGCCAATATTCTAATCTGTAGAGGTCTTCTTAAATAGTAGCTTTATTATCTAATAGGTTAGCTATTTCCTCTAACTTTTTGTCATTTATAAATTTGACAAGCATGACATTAATGTCTTTAATCAAGTCATTAGTAGGACTAAGACAAGATCCTTGGGGTATTCCAATGATAATCTTATTCCAAGGAGACATTCAATCCTTAAAAACTACCCTTTGGATCCAGATATTTAACCATTTCTGAATCCACCACAACTCTGTTGTCTAGTGTGATTTGTGACCACCTTGTGCATAATGTTAGCATGAGATGTGTCAAATGCTTTGTCAAAGTCTAGGCAAACTATGGGTATAGCATTCCTCCAACCTGCCAGTCTAGTGAGCTTGAGCAAGAGGGGATTGAGGTTAATTAGTCATGTCTTCTTCTTGATGAAGTCATATTGGTTCCATAGGATCATTTCCTTTTTTAAATTTTTGGTGGTCCTATCTTGGAGAATGTCAGGTCCAATCTTACTTGTACAAGAAGCTTTTCTGCAGTGTCCCTGATTATGTAATTTGTGGCACTTCTTGGTGACTTAAGGATGGGAGAATCTGTTCATTCCCAAGGCCACTTTATTTTTGTATAGCTCTAATTGCTAGTAAACACCACTAGATTTGAAGCCACCTAGAAACAGTTGAGTGGCATAAAAGATGCAGCTCTGGGTCTGGATTAAGGGAGATCCAAATTCAAATCTAGCTTCAAATACAAACTATGTGACCTTGGGTAAGTCACATATCCACTGTCTGCCTCAGTTTTCCCAATTGAAAAAATGTGATTAATAATAGGACCAACTTCCCAGGGCTATTGTGAGGGTGAAAAGTGGCAATATTTGTGAAGTACTTCATACAGTGCCTGGCATAGAGTAGAAGCTTCATAAATGCTTGTTTCCTTTCTCTCTCCCACTTCCAATAATCGTGGTTATACTTCTCTGGGCATATACCAGATTATCAACAATAATTTTTACAGATTCCTTGTAACCACAGCAAACTGACTTTTAAAAATGAGTATTTCCATTAAAGATAATGACAACAATGAGACCATATATTACAATTTTTGGAATGCAACCAAAGCAGAGGAAAATGTACATCTCTAAACACTTTCATCCACAAAAGAGGAGAACATCACTGAAGTGGGCATGCAACTAAGAAGTGAAAACTAACAAATTAAAAAGCCCCAATTAAACAAAAAACTAGAAACCTTAAAGATCAAAGGAGATATGAATAATACTGAAGGCAAAAAACCACTGAATTAATGATACATAAAACTAGGAACTGGGTTTTTTTTTGGAGAGGGAAAAAAATAAAAAAGACAAACAGCTAGTGATAAAAAAAGAAAAAACCAATTGGTTCACTTAAAAATTTAAAAGGTTATTTCTCCATCAATGAGGAAGAAATAAATTATTAGAAATTATTTTTTAATTAATTTATTTTCAGTGTTCTACAAGCACTACCATATAACTTAGATTATTATTTTTCCCTCCCTCCCCCCACCTTCCCCCTCTCTGCCCGAGATGGCATATAATTTTCTATAGGTTCTACACATACATTCCTATTAAATACATTTTCATTATAGTCATGCTATGTACAAGAATTAAAATGAATGGAGGAAATCATATAACAAACCAAAACATAATACACATACAAAAAAAAATGATCTGCTACATTCTGTAATTGAATTCCATAGTTCTTTTTCTGGATGTGGAAGGCATTTTGCCTTAGAAGACCACTGGGAATTTTTTTTAAGTCCTTGCATTGCTACTAAGTTCCAAGTCTACCAGAAAAAACTCTCACACGTTGTGGTCGTTGCTGTGCACAAGTTTCTCCTGGTTCTGCTCCTTTCACTCAGCATCAGATCATATAAGCTTTCCAGGAATTATTTTACTCAACATTATATCAGTGGTACTGACAATCTAAACAAAATGCATGTTTACAAAAATATAAAATGCCCACATTAACACAAGAAATAGGAATCTTAAATAACTCAATATATAGAAAAAGATATTGAACAATCCATAAATGAGCTCTTCACACCACCACCCTCCCCAAAAACCTCACCAAGACCAGATGGATTTACATGTTAATTCCTTCTAATGTTTAAGTAACAATGAATCCCAATACTACATAAACTATTTGGAGAAAAAAATATAAAGGTCTTGAGGCCTTACAAAATCCCTTCTATGATAAAATTATTGTCACAATCTTAACCAGGTCAACCATGTAAAAACAGGAAAAAAAAAACTGTAGACCAATATCACCAATTCATTTTGATACAAAGATTTTTAAGTGTTACCAAGTGGCTTATAGCAACATGTCATAAAGATCATACACTACGGTCAGATTTAATTTATACCACGAATGCAGGAATAATTCAATATTAGGAAAACCATAAATGTAATTGACCATATTAATGACAAGAGGAACATAAAAATTATATGTTTTTATTAATAGCTACAGAAAAGTCTCTTGACAAGATACAAAATCCATTACTATTTTAAAAAATACTAGAAAGCAGAGGAATAAATGGAGTCTTTCCTAATATATATAATATCTATATAAAAAACAAGATCTAGCATTATCTGCAATGAGAATAAACTAGAAATCTTTTCAATAAGATCAGGGGTAAATCAAGGATTTTCATTTGCACCATTACTATTCCACAAAGCAGTAAGACTAAAGAACTTGAAGATGTAAGTGTAGGCAAAGAGGAAATAAAGTTACTGCTTTTTTTTTTTTAGATGATATGACTGCTTACTTAGAGGAACCCCGCCCCAACAAGGAGTTAACTAAAAAAAAATTGAAATACTAGCTTCAGTGAAGTTAAAGGATAGAAAATAAACACACAAATCATCAATATTTCTTCATATTACCAACAAAACCCAGCAGGAAGAGATAGAAAGAGAAATTATACTTGAAATAACTACAGAAAGTATGAAATAATCAAATCTCTACCTGCCAGAACACAGCTTTTCAAAGTTGTTTATCTTTAAAATATTACTATTATTGTATAATTATATTATTGTATTGAATAAATTGCATAATTGTATAAATTTTATTGTATGAATTACATTATTATTGTATTGTATGATTGTATTATTGTATATCTGTAAATTGTATACATTATTGTATAAATTATTATTGTATAAATTATTCTTCTGGTTCTGCTCACTTCATTCTGCATTACTTCATCCAAGTCTTCCCAGTTTCCTCTAAAACTACCCCCTTCACCTTTTCTTACAGCACAATTATATCAATATAGCAAATATGCTATCCATCCCCTGAAAGACAGGTGATATATTCAGAGTGAGACAGAATTTTTTTGGAGGTGATCAATTCAGGAATTTGTTTTGCTTGACTATATATGCTTGTAATAACGTTGTTGTTTTTCTTGCTTTCTCAGTGGGGGAAGGAAAAGGTGGAAGAAGATAAAAATAGATCTTTGTAAAAATAACATTTAATTTTTAAAAAATCAAAAAGGCTGTTTCTACTTTTTCTACATTGTCCATTATTATCTCATTCACAGCAGCTGTCACACAAGAAATATTCAGATTCTATATTAACCTTCTTGCCACCCAAGCACTAAAAAAGCACTTTCATTTGTCCTCAGTATCCATCAACAACCTTGACTCATTTTGATCTTTAGTATTTCTTGCTATAGTTTTATTTGGGCTTTCCGTTCTTTGGTATGCATCCTTGTGCTATTCTTCAATCTTTAGTAGCCTGGCTTCCAAGCCCATCACTCAACTGAAAGTGCTCTTTCCACAGTTATCAATAATCTCTTAAATGTCAGCTCTAATGGCACTTTCTCACTGTCAACCACCTCCTGTTCCTGAGTATTCTCTCTGACTTTTTGTGACACTTTCATCTCCGGGTCCTTCCTAGCTATAAGAACACACTTTCTCAGTCTCCTTTGCTAATTCATCAACCCCATCATGCCCCCTCAATGTGAACTCTTAAACTCTATCCTATACACTCTTCTTTTCTTGTACATTGTCTCTCAAAAGCCTCATCAACTTCCGTGGGCTTAACTATCATCTCTATTCAGATGATTCACAAATGTATATGTATGTTTGCATATGTATATATACAAATACATGGATACATCCATATATGGGGAAATAAATATATATTTGTGTGTGTGAATATATTATGGTCCCAGTCATTCCCCTGACCTTTGGTCACAGATTGCCAATTGCCTATTGGACATTTAAAAATTGGATGCCCCAGAAGTCAGTACAGAAGCAATTTTTAAGCACTTACTATACATCAGGCACTGTCTCTGCCTTCAAGAAGTTCACATTGTGATGAGGGAGATACAAAGCAAACAAATAGGAACAAACAACATATGTATACATATATATATATATATATACACACACACACACACACACACACACATATATATATATACATACACACATATATATACGTATATATGTATATATATAGGATCTGTGAGAAATAATAGGAAAAAGGCACTAGAATTAAGAGGGATTGGAAAAGATTTCCTATAGAAGGTGGAATTTTTAGCTGAGCCTTGAAGGACTCCAAGGAAGCCAGGAGGTGGAGCTGAAAAGGGAGAGCATTCCAGATACAGAAGATAAGCCAGAGAAAGTGCCTGAAGCTGAGAAATGCAGTGTCTTGTTTGGGGAACAGCAAGGAGGCCAGTGTCACTGGACCAAAGAGTACATTAGGATGGAGTGGAGGGTGAGGCAGGGTTCAAGGAAATGTCTTAAACTCAACACATCCAAAATTGAAATCATTATTTTCCCCCAAACCATCCTCTCTCCCAAGCTTTCTTATTTCTGTCAAAGGCCCAGCCCCCCTTTCAGTCTCCCAGGTTTGTAATCTTGGCATTGTCCTGGACTCCTAAGTCTCATCCCACGTATCCAATCAGTTGCCAGATAATGCTGTTTCTGTCTTCACACCATTTATAACATCTGACTTCTTTCTACTCACAAAGCTTCCTTTTTAGTTCAGAGCCTCATCACTTCTTGTCTTGATTAGTATAACAACCTCCTAATTACTGTCCCTGACTCAGTTCTCTCCCCACTCCCACCTATTCCACACGCTGCTGCCAAAATATTTTTTCCTCAAGTTCAGATCTGACCATGTAACCCTCCTCCTCATTCAGTTCCTAGTCCAGAGTAAAATACAAGCTTTTTTTTTTTTGGTTTTTAAAGACTTACACAACCTGGCCCCAAACTATCTTTTAGTCTCATTATACCTGATTCCCCTTCCTATATTCTCCAATCCAGAAAATCTATTCCTCACATGTGACATTCCATCTCTCATTCTCATGCCTTTAGACTGGCCATCCTATATAACTGGGGTGTTACTTACACTCTCCTCATTTCCACCTCACTGAGTCCCTCTCTTCCTTTAAGATGCAGCTCAAGCATCACCTTCTGCTTGATCATATTGTCCTGAACATTCCAATGTAAGTGTTCTCCCTGCCAAACTACCTTGTATTGAATTACTTTACATATGTTTGTATTCATCAGTTTTTATTATTAGGATGTTGGTATTTATATATGTACTTGTCTCTGCCATTAATATACAAGCTCCTTGTGCATAGAGATTGTTTTGGTCTTCGTGTTTATTTCTTCAGTGCTTAGCACAGTACCCGGCACATATTATATTATACATAATGGTCAGTTATTGGGTCTTGCTCCTACCTTTTCTACGTAGCTTTTAATAACATCTCTGTTGGTCCATAACTTTCCTGTTGGAATCGTGTGTGTGTGTGTGTGTGTGTGTGTGTGTGTGTGTATCAAGATGGAAGGATTGAGCGCTTTACTCCTGAGATCTTCAATAGGATTCAGTTCTCTTAACTCTTAGAAGTTTACTCTCAAAAACTTGATGAATGAGTATCAAATTATTAATGGCTTCTTTCTTTCTTCTCTAGTAAGAATTCTAAGAATAATATGGTCATGGAAAATGGTAACAATTACAATTAGAAATATTATAAATTTTCTGTTAAAATGTATGATCAATCAATTCCTACAATAAAAGAATGGAGGCTAGTTACCTGGGATAAAAATGGTAAAAAAAAAAAAATCCTTGGATCCACAAAGTTTAGAGTATTTTTTTTTGCTAAGTAATTATCAAAAATTCAAACAAGGGCCTTGATTGTTGATTTACTCTTTTGGTGAACATAGGTTTAAATAATATAGGATTTCAGTGCATAGTGGGGAGGGTCAGATGGGTTCAAATGAGAGGACAACCTCTAAGAGCAAATCTAATGGTGAGCATCTAACTATTCATTTCTTCCTGGCCCGGGAAAGCATTTAGCTTTATGTCCTAACCTAATAGTATAGAATGAAGAACATTGGACTAAAAAAAGACCTCAATTCTAGTTCTGACTGCTACTATGTATCCTTTGGAAATTTTCTTTTTATCTTTTTGGACTTCTGTTTCCTCATCTATATATAAAAGTGAGGGTCACTGGGACTCCTCATTAAGTTAATAAGTTAAAAAAAAAGAATGGCCAGGTGTGAACAAGGCCTAGGCAGCTCTGTTGAATCAATCATTAAAAGGCATGAGCTGAGTGTGAATAATCCATCAAAGGAGAGAAATATTGCAATCAGTAGATAGAAGGTAATGATTCCACACAGCAAATGTCTTGATTGAAGAAAATAAGTCAGGTTCTGTGGTACTTGGGTAAAAACAGCAAACCAATTGGGAATCTGAAATCCTAATAGCAAGGCCAACCTCATGGTGGAGATATTCTAGCTAAAAGAACCTCTTTGAGGAGAGAAGAATGAGAGGAGTAGGAAAAAGCCTCTGTTTCTTCCCTCTGGGACCCTACCTAGAGACCTTGTGAATTTTGAAGGCTCACAAGATTTGGACGTTTCATCTCTGTACAGATAGCAGGGGCCCAGGAGCAGTAGTGGTCTGAAGGAAAAAATGATACTGAGAGGAAAGGTAACTTCAGGGTTCTACAAGGAGCTGAGCAAAAAGCTATACCTAAGAGCTACTTCATGAGGACCCCACAAAGTGGGGAGAGGACTTCGAGCAACTAAGAACTGTGTCATCTCTTTGCCATATTCGTCATCTAAGCTTGACTTCATTTTCTTCTGGACTCTTTATCTACTTATGGAAGTGTGTCCTAGACTTATGAAGGAATGTTTTGTATTTTGGCTTTGTGCTTTGGTATTTTGGTTGGTCAAGTGACTTAACCTTCCTGGACTTCAATTCTCTCATCTGAAAAATGAAGGGGCTGGACTAGATGAAATCTGAGTTTCCTTCTATCCCTAGATCTACAATGTTGCCCTCTAATCAATATTCTGGGGGCCTTTCCCTGGTACTTTTAATATTTCACAGAGATTAATAAAGTGCTAATGCTGTCCAGTTTTATCTCTCATTCTTTCTACATGATCAGTCCACCTTCTTTTCTAGTCATGTGTGTCCTTCTTTATGTCTTTCACTTCCCTTGTCATTGCCAAGTCATCATTGTTAATATGCTTTAGCCTGCTTACATCTATCATGATTTTTTCCCCATTGTCATTTGGGTCAGCTGAAGTTTTAATTCTTCTGAGATGCTAGTGTTAAATTAAGTTCACAGTTCTCTTAGTCAGTCAGCTGACCTTCCTTTCTCAAAAAATTTCCCTTTGTATAAAGTAAGTGATTCTGATTTATAGAATGATATTAGGTAGATATTAGCAAGTTAAATGCTTTTAGGGAAAACATTCAACAGGGATTAATGAGTGACAGCACTGGGAACCACTCCAATGCCTCAGAGTTAACCTTATAAATCTGATGAGAAAAATAGTCATTCTCAGAGAAGCTAACCCACCTATGGGAGTGAGAGTTGGGAAAGTAATTCCAAAAGAGATGCTCCCTAGGCAATCAGGAATTTGGGGGCTAGTCTAAATAATCTGTAAGAAACTTTCCAGATATACTTTTCATATTCCTGCCTTGAAGAAATTGAGCTATACAAAGTCTAAAGATTAATATCAAAGAAAGGCAATTCCATAGAAGAATGATAACTTGATTTGGAGCTGACAATATTTATTAAGCACCTCCAAGATTTAGTCATACTATTGCAGATTTAAAGTTTGAAGGAACCTTAAAGACCATCTAATTCTAGTTCCTTCAATTTACACATAGGGAAACTGAGGTTCAGAGGAATTAAGGAACTTGTTCAAGGTCAATCATCTAATAAATGGCAAAGTCAAAATTTTATCCCTGATCTTAACACTGCACAATGTTGCCTCATTTATCATCTATGCAGATAGGTAGCACAGTGGATAGAGCACCAAGCCTGGAGTCAGGAAAACCTGAGTTCAAATCTGGCCTTAGATACTTACTAGCTGTGTGACTCTGAGCAAGTTACTTAACCTTGTTTGCCTCAGTTTTTCATCTGTAAAATAAGCTGAGAGAGGAAATGGCAAACCACTCTAGTATCTTTGACAATAAAACCCCAAATGGGGTCGTCAAGAGTTGGACGTAACTGAAAAATAACTGAACAGCAATGACTCTAACAAAATTACTTAGAGTCTCAGAACCTCTGCTTTCTCATCTACAAGACTTAAATAATCATATTTGTACTACCCACAGGGTGGTTGTAGGGAAAAATACTTTATAAGTTTTAAAGTGCTGTATAAATGTGAATTGCTATTCTTATCACTGTGGGTCAAAAATGAACTCCATAAGGGATTTCTTTTCTCATAATTTTAATGGAACCTAAGAAGTCAAATGCCCCCCGTCTTCATGAAGCAAACACAGGTTAGATGCCTAGATTGGTGTCTTTTTGCTTCTTCTCTCAAAAATGAGCTGACAGAAGCCTGGAATTGGATTTCCTGTTTCTGGAACTAGCGCCAGAGTTTCATCATCTGGAGCCCAATGATAACAAGCTCAATCCTGATCCCTGGCCCAAAGACACAACTCTCTGGATGCACTTCCATCCCTGACCCTTCCAAAGCCCTGTGAGATTCAGATTCCCAGAGTAAGCAGTGTGAAAAGACCAACCCTAAGTGAGGGAGCAATCTGTGCAAAGCCAGATGTTCAACCAGTGACTCACAGACATTTCCTAGAAGACTTTGTGACCTTGTGGGCAAGGAACAGCAGCTTTCTCACTCCCGTTTAGAGGCTGATCACCCCCTATGCTAAATTCTACATTTTCCTTCTGCACACACATATGTTTCTCCCCCTCCCCTTCTCTTTCAAAATTTGCTCTGTTTCTGTATCCATTATCCTTCATTAGCATTGGTTTCACACCTAAGATCCATGATTTTTTGCTGTGCTTAAGATACACATATTTAGAAAGCTGGAGGTCATCATTTCAAAACTCAGTCAGAAACTTCTGATTTCATTTTCTTCATCTATAAAATAAAGACCTACTTCACTGGGCTGTTGTGAGGGAAAAGCTTTGTAATTTGGTCAATGCCATTCAAAGTCTTTGATGAGTTATTTTTGCAAGTGATCTCTCCATCTTCAGCATTGCTTGACCTCTCAACTGTCTCCAAAATAAATGAAACAATAGATTGGCTCTTCCACTGACCCAGTGCTTCTAGGACTTTCTTAAGCAGGAAAAAATTCCTAATGACAATCTTATACCCAGCAGGGAAATCTTAGATGCTGGAAGTAAGTCCCTTTGAGAGCACAACCTGACTACCTGCTAACAGAAATGCCCATGCCTGTTAAGTTGTTGGCTCAGCAGCACGTAATGATATAGTCCCTACTGTCTTATCTCAGCAATCCCCTGCCTCACAAGGGCTGTGGTTACACGGTTACCTGTCATCAGTGGCCCCACACATTAATGACACGTGGAGGAAAGTGGATGCAAAGGTCTAATTGAGCTGATCTCTCATCTCAGGCCATTTAACAAAGTTAATAACACAGAGAACATCCATTAATATTTTAATTAAGTAGCCAGAAACACCAAGCCCACACACTGGAGGAGAAATCTTTCTACTAGAGAGCCTGCCTTACCTCCGTACTACCCCACCATCTCAACATTGGAAGGAGACAATATTTTATGCTGAAATGACTGTGGGAATACTGTGGTCTTTACTGCATCACCTTGATCTGACCTTAGAAGCATATGTCAGTTCACTGGGAGAAAGTTCATGTCCTATACTCTTCTGGGGTAAGAGGAAGATATATAGAACCCATCCTCAATGCCTAGGAACTTACAATTATGTCTTTGAAATATTACATTACCAATTCAGAATTACATGCCACTTCTTTTAAAAATATAGCACCATATGTGGGGAATATGACCTTTTTAATCATAATGATATATCAGTGCACTTAAAAAAGCACTTTACAATCCATTAACTCTTTTCTTTCTTTCCTTAAAAAATCACTATCATTTCCTAATGACTCTCCTCCTTTTCTGGCCTCCCCTTAGAAACTTCCCTTGTAGGAAGAAGCATTTTCCAAAATATCTGTCTCCTTCTACCCTTTCGGTCTCCAGCACCTCTTTGCTGAGAGGCAGGAGGCAGACATCGCCATCAGAACTCTTAAATTTCCATAGATCATTGCATGATGATCAGAGTTTTGAAGTTTTTCAGTGTTAGTTTCTTTTTTTATTATCGTCATATCTATTAGCTCTTCATATCTTGATGTTGACCTTGTGATGTAGGCCAGATGGCTATAACTATCCCCATTTTATAATTGTGGAAACTGAGGTACACATATTTATCAAAATGGCAGAGATGAGACTAGCACTCAGATCTTATGTAGAATTCTTTCTAGCTAGCTGAGCCCATATCTCAAAGATTAGATTACTAAAAATGTCCTGTATTTTGGGCTACCCAATGCTTCTACCATCCCCTCTTTGGTAAAGTACAAAAAAGTATAGATTTCTACTCAAAGTATCACCTCTCCTCTTCCCAGCATCAGTACTCCTAAGTACAGATCTCATTGCCTAATGGTGGAGTCTACCCCTCACTATGAATAGGAGAAGCCTAAGAATCAGTGAATGGTTATCTATACTTTGATGTCATGGATCAGCTCATAGAATCTTATGTAGAATTTCTAATGGACATAGAATGCAAATTTCCAATCTTTGGTTGTAGTGCAAATTAGGTTTCCAAACAATCACAACCTTTAGAGCTACAAAGGGAAAGACATTATGATCAGGAAAGAACTTCAGAACAGTTTGAACTTCTCCATTGCACTTCTGAGGCAGGAGCATCCTTTCACTACAGTTCAATTGAATCAAATAAACACTGATTGACTCTGATAGGCCAATCACTGCTAGGTGTTGTAGATACAAAGGTAGCAATGAAAAGATTCCTTGTCCTCAAGAGTTAATTTCCTATTGGGAAGATAGATGCAAGCAGATGAATGAAAATGAAATAATTTGAGGAAGGAAAGCTCTAAAACACTAAAGGAAAGAAGAAAGACTTTATACAGGGCAAGGATTCTGAAGTGATTTTTCTTGCAAACTAAAGATTTTAAGAGGAAGACATAAGGAGGTAGTAATGCCACATCCAGGCAGGAGGCACAGCTTGTGCAAACATGTGAAATAGAATGGGAGACAGAATGACAAGTTCATTGTCATTCTAGATTGACTGGAATGTAGAATAAAGGTGATAATGTGAAATACATCTGGTAAATTATTCTACATTCAAATTATGAAAAATTAAGTATTAGGTTGAATAGTTTGTATTTTATCCTAGAAGCAATAGTGAACTATTGATGTGGTCAGATTTGTGTCTTAGAAAGAATATTTTGGCATCTCTGTGGTACATAGATTGGACAGGGGAAAGACCTGAAGCAGAGAGATTAATAAGGAAGCCATTGTTTCTAGGGGAAAAAAAGATGATGAAGGACTATTAAAGTAGGACATGAAAGTAGGGTAGGGGCTATGAAAAAATTAACTGAACTAAAGTTATGTGAATAGAGGGTTTTGGAAGAGGATTGGTATGAGTGATGCTGTGGAGGTAGAATCAACAAGATTGACCAACTGATTGTACATGGTGAGGTAAAGAAAAAGGCAGTGTCTGGAGGACAAGAAAATAGTTCTGTTTCGCATAAGTTGTGTTTGAGATGTTGATGGAATACAGGTAGAGATGTTTAGCATGTGGTTAGAGAAATGATACTGGAATTCAGGAGACAAAACACGGCTCCCTGCATACAGTAGATATGAGAATCGATTGTTTGGTATCGAGTCATTATGATCACCAAGACAGAGGATATATGGAAAAAGAGGTTACAGATCCAGAGCAAAACTTTGGTTAATACCAGGGGATGGGGAAATGGATGATGATACAGCAAACAGAACTGAAAAGAATCCATCAGATAGACAAAAAAGGAAAGAAAGCAGTGTCAATAAAGCAAAGAGAAGAAAGGTTATTGAAGAGGAAGGGTAGTCAACTACTTTTTATGGAAGAAATATATATATGCACACACATATATAGAAACATACACACATATGTATAAATATGCACAAATGTATATATACATACACACACATATATGTGTGTATATATGTACATCTATAGTTATTCTTAGAATACTTTATATCAAAATTTCTTTAAAAACATCTCAATCACCAAAGAGTTATTTTATTTAATTCCATTACTGGATATAGTCTGAGGCCTATAGATCCCCTCCCCTCTTACCTCAAAGTATGCAGCTACATACTGGTCATTAGTGAGAAGGTCATGCTGGATCTGCTCCCAGATCTTTTTCAGTGTAAAGAATTAAAGAGTGGTCAAGATGAGGACATGAGAAAAGCTGATTACAGTTAGAAATTTAGAAATCTTTGGCAACTTTAGAGAAAGATATTTTGGTAAAATGGTTTGGTTAGATGCCAGATTATGAGGTTGAACAGAGAATGGGAAGTGAGGAAAAGGAGGCAATCACTGTCAGTAGATTGTTTCCTGTACTGATTTGTCTGTCAAAAGGAGAGAGATAGGACTATAGCTTGAGGGAACAGGAGGATCAAGTGAAAGATTTTTAAGGACGCTGGAGATTGGGACAGAGAAGAAGGAGTCAACAGGTAAAGAGAGATTATAGATGAGATAGAAAGATGGGATATTGGAAGGGAGGTTCTCCTCTAGGTGACTGGATTAGATAAGAACAAGGGTACAATAGAGTGGTTGCCATTGATAGGAAAATGACCAATTTTTCCTCGGAGACTAGAGTAAAGGAGGAAACAAGGTAGAATACATTTGAGGTTAGGAATAGGGATTAAGAGGAAGTTCATGACAGACAGCCTCCATTTTCTCAGTAAAGTTAGAGGCCAGGTCATGTGGTGAGAGGAACAACACTTGAGGAGAGTCGGGAAAAGTGTAAAACTGCTACTGTGGGAAATGTAATAAAAAGCCAATCAAAGAAGGATAAAAATACCATCAGGAAGCAGTGAAGTTCCAGGAGCGATTAGAAACGATAAATTTGTAGCTGATCCAGTCAGCATTGTTGTCTGACTTTGTCCGCTGGTGTTCTGCAGCATGTGAACAGGAATAGAGAAGGTCAAGAGTGAGAGTAAGCCGTTGTTGGCATTTGTCACAGAGCAAGCAGTCAAGGTGGACTGAGACACAAGGGTAGAGGACAGTGTATAGTTAAATGGGATAAAAAGTCTAGATTTTGCAAGGAGAAAAGGGAGGTCAGAGCAAATGTTATGAATTGGTAAAGCAAGGAGAAGCAGAGTGAGTACATGTTGGGGAAATATAATGATGGAGCTAGAGGAAAATGACTGGATGTTTCAGAGTTCTAGATCTCAGAGATGGAAGAGTTATAAACGATGGCAAGATTGAGGTCACGGCTATCTCTGGGGGTATGACTGAGGTGAAATGAAGGTATGGGTCATAATAATTTTGGAGTCTGCTGAACTAGAAGATCAAGGCATTTAAAAGGTTATCAATATACGTGCTGTAGTATCTAACTGATGGTACCTAGTGAAATAGGATATAGAGTGCCAGACTAGGAATCAAGAAGACCAGAATTTGAGTCCTTCTTCAGACACTGGCTGGCCGTATAACCCTGGGAAAGCCACTAAATCTCTCAGTCTGTTTCCTTATCTGGAAAATGGATATAATAACAATACTATCTACCTCATAGGGTTATGAAAATCATATGACATACTATGTGTCCAGTTTTTTGCAAACCTCACAGCATTATATAGAAGTTAGCTATTTTATTATTACTGCACTTCTCTTTTTCCTCCCTCACCTTCTTCTTTGAGTGTTAATGGTGGTGATGTGGTAATGGTGGTGGTGGTGATAATGATGATGAAGGTTAAATGAGAAAGACCTAGAAACCAATGATCTTCAGGGTGAGAAGGAGGGATATGATTCACATAAATGAAGTGGATCTCAAAGGAAGATCAGCTGTTGAGTGAGGGTACCAGAGGGAGGATCTGAAATGTCAGTAAGAAGTAAAGAGTGAACTGCTCTTTCTTCTGTCCAATAAGTTAGGAAACAGCACGGCATAGTGGAAAGATCAATGGACCAGAAATCCAAAGACCAGAGTTCAATTCCCACAATGCTCCACTGAATTTGGACAAGTCACTTTACTTCTTTGGGGCACAGTTCCTTCATCTATAAAATGAGGAAATTGTATGACATGGTCTCTGAGGTCCCCTACAACTCTAAAAATGGATCAGAGCATGTAGTACTGGAGAGGGTGTGTTTTTAGGAACTCCATTTTCTTGTGTATGTCAGGAGATGTAAAGAATATGAGAGGTAGATGTGTCAAGTGAACCACATGTTTATCAATAGGGTCCCATTGGGCAAAATAAAAAGGAAGGCCAAACTGGCACAGGGTAGGGCTAAGGTTGATGGGAATTTAGAGTGTCATGTCGTAGCAGGGGAAAGGGATTTTCCTTCAGTGATGATGATAATGATGAAAGTGGAAAGAAAAACCTAGAGGCCGGCAGATGACAGTAAACAGGATTTACATGGGAGACCCAGTGATTGATTCCCAAAGATTAGGGGACGAGTAAGAAGGAGTCAACTAGCCACAAGAAGGGGAAGTATGAATTGCCTTGGGCTCTCATCTTGAAAGGTCCTGTCATTACAGGAGGTGGCATCAGTTTGTTTTCTCTCAAAACACCAAGAAAGAGAGATATTGATTTGAGCATCTGGGTCAACAATTTCCTGGTGAATCTATAGCATGACTCATTGTTGTTGTTTTTGTCTTAATTTTGGAATAAAACAATTATTTGTAGAACAAAACAAGCATTTCCATAACACAGTATAATAAGAAAAGTTGATTGCACATGAAGCTGCAGATCTATTATGTACAACTTGCTATTCTTTGGAAATATATAATAAAGTTATCATGTAAATTTGTTTTTCTTCCCTCCCTCCACCCTAGAGATGGCTACAATTAGACATAAATGTTGCACAAATATTACATATATAATGTATATGTGTGTGAATGTATGTGTGTAAAATCATTCTATACATACTTCTATTTATCAGTCTTCCTCTGGATACAGATGGCATCATCTTCATATATCGTTTGTAGTTCATTTGAGTACTTATATAGTCAAAATTACTTAATGACTCAAAATTGTTTTAAGAACAATATTGCTGCTACTGCATACAATATTCTCTTGGGACTGTTCATTTTACTTTTTATGATTTCATGCAAGTTTATCCATATCTTTCTAATAATTGGTGAGCTCATCCTTTCTTATAGCATGGCAGTATTTCAGCACAAACTGCCTATACCCTTTGACCCATTAGTTCCACTGATAAGTCTATTTCTAAAGATGATTAGGGAAAAAGGAAAAGAACTTATATGTTCTAAAATATTTATAGCATCACTCTTTGTGGTGTCAAAGAACTGGAAGTGGGAGCCAAGATGGCGGAGTAGAAAGACGCAAATACGCGTAGCTCCGAACCCACAACCCATACAACATCTGTATAAAGTAACTCACGGTGAATTCTGGAGCAGTGAGGCCAGAGAACAGTGGAGCGAAGGAGATTTCTGTTCCAGAGGGACCTGCAAACCTCTCACAAAGGGTCCGTCGCACTGCAGACGCAGAGCCCAGCCCAGACCTGCCGCGGCCGCGGCACTGAGAGGAACAGACCCAAGCAGGCTTCAGGGACAGGATCTCCAGTGGCCACATGAGTTCCTCCACCCACAGGTGACGGGGGTTGGTGGGAGAGTCTCTTTGGTGGGTCGAGAGGGGAGTGGGCTGCCCCCATGGCTTGGGCCCCCTCGGGAGGCAGAAGCTGAGAGGCGGTGGCAGACCAGGGCTCCCCAAGCAGGCAGAAGCCTGGATCCATTGTTGAAGGTCTCCACATAAACCCCCTGAGGGAACTGAGCCTGAGAGGCAGCCCTGTCCTGACTTCAGCACCTGAACTTAATCTCACACTGAATAGCAGCCCTGCCCCCGCCAAAAGCCCTGAGGCTGGGAAGCAGCATTTGAATCTCAGACCCCAAACACTGGCTGGGAGGATCAGGAGGTGAGGTGGGTGTGAGGAGAATATTCAGAGGTCAAGTCACTGGCTGGGAAAATGCCGAGAAAAGGGAAAAGAAATAAGACCATAGAAGGTTACTTTCTTGGTGAACAGGCATTTCCTCCCTTCCTTTCTGATGAGGAAGAACAATGCTTACCATCAGGCAAAGATGCAGAAGTCAAGGCTTCTGTGTCCCAGCCCACCCAATGGGCTCAGGCCATGGAAGAGCTCAAAAAGAATTTTGAAAATCAAGTTAGAGAGGTGGAGGAAAAGCTGGGAAGAGAAATGAGAGACATGAAGTCAAAGCATGAACAGCAGATCAGCTCCCTGCTAAAGGAGACCCAAAAAAATGTTGAAGAAAATAACACCTTGAAAACTAGCCTAACTCAATTGGCAAAAGAGGTTCAAAAAGCCAATGAGGAGAAGAATGCTTTCAAAAGCAGAATTAGCCAAATGGAAAAGGAGATTCAAAAGCTCACTGAAGAAAATAGTTCTTTCAAAATTAGAATGGAACAGATGGAGGCTAAGGACTTTATGAGAAAGCAGGAAATCACAAAACAAAACCAAAAGAATGGAAAAATGGAAGAGAATGTGAAATATCTCATTTGAAAAACAACTGACCTGGAAAATAGATCCAGGAGAGACAATTTAAAAATTATGGGACTACCTGAAAGCCATGATCAAAAAAAGAGCCTACACATCATCTTTCATGAAATTATCAAGGAAAACTGTCCTGAGATTCTAGAACCAGAGGGCAAAATAAATATTCAAGGAATCCACAGAACACCGCCTGAAAGAGATCCAAAAAGAGAAACTCCTAGGAACATTGTGGCCAAATTCCAGAGTTCCCAGGTCAAGGAGAAAATATTGCAAGCAGCTAGAAAGAAACAATTCAAGTATTGTGGAAATACAATCAGGATAACACAAGATCTAGCAGCCTCTACATTAAGGGATCGAAGAGCATGGAATAGGATATTCCAGAAATCAAAGGAACTAGGACTAAAACCAAGAATCACCAACCCAGCAAAACTGAGTATAATACTTCAGGGGAAAAATTGGTCTTTCAATGAAATAGAGGATTTTTAAGCATTCTTGATGAAAAGACCAGAGCTGAAAAGAAAATCTGACTTTCAAACACAAGAATGAAGAGAACCATGAAAAGGTGAACAGCAAAGAGAAGTCATAAGGGACTTACTAAAGTTGAACTGTTTACATTCCTACATGGAAAGACAATATTTGTAACTCTTGAAACTTTTCAGTATCTGGGTACTGGGTGGGATTACACACACACACATGCACACACACACACACACACACACACACACATAGATAGAGACAGAGTGCACAGAATGAATTGAAGAGGATGGGATCATATCTTAAAAAAAAATGAAATCAAGCAGTGAGAGAGAAATATATTGTGAGGAGAAAGGGAGAAATTGAATGGGGTAAATTATCTCTCATAAAAGAGGTAAGCAAAAGACTCATTAGTAGAGGGATAAAGAGGGGAGGTGAGAGAAAAATATGAAGTATACTCTCATCACATTCCACTAAAGGAAAGAATAAAATGCACACTCATTTTGGTATGAAAACCTATCTTACAATACAGGAAAGTGGGGAATAAGGGGATAAGCAGGGTGGGGGGAATGATAGAAGAGAGGGCATGGGGAGGAGGGTGCAATTTGAGGTCTACACTCATGGGGAGGGATAGGATCAAAAGAGAATAGAAGTAATGGGGGACAGGATAGGATGGAGGGAAATATAGTTAGTCTTATACAACACAACTATTATGGAAGTCGTTTGCAAAACTACACAGATTTGGCCTATATTGAATTGCTTGTCTTCCAAAGGGAAGGGGTGGAGAGGGAGGGAGGTAAAGAAGTTGGAACGCAAAGTGTTAGGATCAACTGTCGAGTAATGTTCTTGCCACTAGGAAACAAGAAATATAGGTAAAGGGGTATAGAAAGCTATCTGGCCCTACAGGACAAAAGAGAAGACGGAGACAAGGGCAGAGAGGGATAATAGAAGAGAGAGCAGATTGGTCATAGGGGCAATTAGAATGCTTGGTGTTTGGGGGGGGAGGGGATAAAAGGGGAGAAAATTTGGAGCCCAAAATTTTGTGAAAATGAATGTTAAAAGTTAAATAAATAAATTTAATTAAAAAAAATAAAAAATAAAAAAAAACACTGAAAGTTATGGAAATGCCCATTAATTGGGGAATGGATAATTCATTGTAAAAAGAATATAACCTATATCAGATTACTTGCTGTCCTGGGGAGGGGGGAGGCAAAGGAGGGAGGGAAAAGTTTGGAACTCAAAATCTTATAAAAATGAATGCTGAAAACTATCTTTACATGTAATTGGGGAAATAGTGCTATTTACAAAAAAACAAAATAAAAGACTGTGATGGGGGAGTGTACATTGGGTCCCTGTTCCCATGTGGTGGCTCAGTCTATATATTTAGACAAGGCTCTGACAAAAGGTCTGGTATCTAGGCCCTTGATAGTTATGAATACTGAGGCATTCTTGCTTTTGCTAGGAAATTTAATGATAAAACTGTGACAAAAAGGCTTTAAATCAAAGAGGGTTCCAAACAGTCCCTAAGTGCTTAGTTGTTAAGGTAGATAATTGCTTTTTTTTGGAGTGAGAGAGAGTACTCACATCCTCCAAATAATTGTGAAGAGGGGAGTCTTCAGAGAGGGACCAAGGCTAGATATACCCCCTCCCCACTCTTCTAGGACCAGCGATAGAGAAGGCTTGAAGTAAGCTCTTGGGCAGGAGCCTTGGTGTTGGTGGAGGCCCCCTCCTACTCAGCTATTGGGCAGTAAAACAGAATAACCAAGCTGCCAAAGACACACAGGGCAGAAGCTCTAGAGCAATTCTGATCTTATAAAATTCCTGAGGCAAATTCTAGGACTATTGGGTTCCCAGGAAAGAAGATCTACAAACCATATCCTGTTGATCTGTCTCTGCTCTAATCTATCCCACACACAACTGCCAAAATGATTTTCCAAAGTTATATTTGATCATGTCACTCCCATGTTCACAAACATTCAATAGCTCCCTATTGCCTCCAGAATAAAATACATATTACTTAGCCCATCATTTAAGATCTTTTATGATTTGGGTCCCATCAGGATCTTTTCTCACATTATTTTCCTTAAAGCACCATGCATTCCAGCCTAACTGGAGTAGTAGTTTTTCTTTAATCGTTTAGTTTTTAGTGTTTAGTTATTGGACACCATTCCTCAGTTGCCTCCTGCCTCTATTCCTACAGGCAAGTTCTTCTTCCATTGGCAAGTTCTTTTCTGGAGTCTCCATTTTGGGGAAAGCCTCCAGAGAAGCCATCCTTCCTTCTCAGGACTTCCACTGTGTTGTGACCAATGCACCTCTTTTGCCCTGTTCCTAGCAGCTCCCCTTCCCCACTTTTCAGCTCCCTTTATATGTTTTGTTTTTCCTCAATGGAATGTAAGTTTCCTGAGTGCAGGGACAATCTTTTTCTTGTATTTCTATTCCCAGCACTGAATACAATGCATGGCATCTGTTAAGCACTTTGTTAATGCTTTTGACTGACTCCAAACTTCATAGACCATCTCCTACCTCTGTATATTTGCACAAGCTTTCCCCCATGTCTAGAACATGCTTACTCAACATTCCTCCACACTTTTTCGATACCTAATCTTCTTTCAGCATTTAACTCAGGGGTCACTCCATCTGTGAAGCTTTCCCTGCTCTGTCCCCCACATTTGCTAGTGTTTTCTTTTTAAAATTTCATAAAACACTAGGAAAGACATTAATCTCTCCCCTGTTTGTTCCCTATTCCCTCTTGTATTTCCTATTCTTTATCCTTGGCTTGTAATCGTTTGTGTATATGTTGTGTCCCCCAACAAAACGTAAGCTCCCTGCAGACAGGTATTATTTGTATTTCATCAGAGGGTTGTACACAGTAGTCTTAATACTTTTTAAATTGTTTTCATGCCTTCAGATAACTGGCTTCATTTCTATTTTAGGATTCCAGCAAGAGTATACTAGATGCTTAAAGACTAGACTGGTCTCAGAGTCAATTAGAAATATGTATTTTCCCCTTATAGGGTTATAGATTTAGAACTGGAAGAGAACTTAGATGTCAATGAGTCCATCTACCTTATTTTACAGATGAGGAAACTGAGGTCCACAAAGGATAAGTGAAGTGCCCAGAGGTATATAGTTAGCAAGTGTCTGAGGCAGGATTTTCATTCAGATCTTCAAGCCTCAAATTCATTGAGTCTTATAGCTGCCTCTTAGGGTTCACAGAACAGGTATCACAATTCACAGTTCTAGTCAATTCTGGTCAAAGTTTCAGTGATCTCTTAGCCACTAGAGAAATGCCAGGTCTCTCTAGTGACATTCCATTAGAGAAGGTAAGAAAGGTTAGGAAGTGGTTCTCCCTGTCTTCCAAGTTCTGGAGTAATGACAGACATACAGAGAAGTTGGAAGCATAGAGCGAATGCTCAGCTGTTGACTAGAAATATCACCTGCCAGTTGTCCTCAGGCTTAAAAAGAGATTTTGTAAAGAAAATGAAATACAAAATGACTGTCATGTCATGATGCGCTCCATTTCATCAATCTCTGGCAGGCAGGACATGACTTGTTTTTTATCACATACAGTATTTCCAAAACTCTTTAGCATTTTCTGAAGAGCAATGTCATTTGTCACATGTAGAAAGATCTTATGAGAGTCAATAGTCAAGAGAATTCATCCCATACAGTAACTAAGGGACTTACCCAAACTCCTAAACCTCGAAGAGTAAGCTCACTCCTTGCTCCTGGGCACGTGACTGGAACTTGGCAAAATTCTGATCTTATGAAGTTGATTTTCAGAATCTTCCCAAAATTTACAAATTCTTCCCACATCAATGGTACCCTTTCCCAACCTTTCAATGGCCATTGGCTTGGACTTTCTTTTAAGGGTCCCATTGAAACCTGTTTTCTATCCCTTAATCTAAATTTAATTTGCTACGTTCTTCCCCCTCCAAACTTTTTCATTTTCCCTCTCATATTACTATGGAATAAAGGACTTTGTTCCCCAAATAAAGGGCTTTGTAACAACAATCCAAAAATGGGTAAGTAGTTTTGGGGAGCAGAGACATATGTCCAGAACTCCTAAAATCATACTATGTAGGTGACCGTAACTATGTTTGTCAGTGAAGTAGTGTGGAAAGATTATTATACCAGACCCATTATACTTTGATCTGAAGCCTGACTGTACTCCTCAGCTTAGCCTCTCCAAGCTTCAGATTCTACATTGTTAAATGATGATAATGATACCCAATCTGTCAACCCTTCAGATTACTGTGAAAACCAAATGAGATAATAGATGTAAACTGGAAAGCTCCAGGTGGAATACATTATTCCTGTGTATTATTTGCCCTCCCTCACAGGAACTCATTTACTCAATCTCCTTTATTGCCAGGAAGACAGTAAAAGCAATCTTAAATTCTAGATCCTAAGTGAAACTTAGCATTTCTCTTTGCCAAAATTCCCTCAAAATACCCTTTTACAAAAGCCACAGAATTCCCTTACTGGAAGGGACCTCAGTGACCATTTATCTAGTCTAATCTGTGCCTGAAAAGGATCTCCTCTATAAAATCCCAAGTACCTTTTCTCAAATACCTCAAGCGAGGGGGAACTCAGGACCTACCAATGCATATCTTTTTACTTTTAAATTGCTATAATTTTAGGAAGTATTTTTGTTTGTTTGCTTGTTTTTCTCCTGACATCAAGCCAAATCTGTTCTGTTGTTTCTAGTGGTCCAAATTCTGCTTTCTGGAGCCTAGCAGAACAAATCCATTCCCGCTTCCATCTAATATGCTTTCTAATATTTAAAGATAGCTATCCTGTCCCCTCTCCGTTCTCCTCTCTACCTCAGCATTTACTTCTCCAGTCTAAAGGTCATCCCCACTCCATTCAGTTTCTTTAACAAATCCCCTTGTGTTCTTTTACTATTCTGGTTACTCATCCCTAGAATGTCTCTAATTTACCAGTGAGCTTCCTAAAAAGTGGAGTCCACAAAATTCCAAATGTCGCCAATGCTGGCCAGGACATCTCCCTAATTTTTATGGTTCCAGCTAGCTCTCTTAATGCAGCCTGTGATTGCATTCATTTCTTTTTAGCTTCCAGGTATCAAGTTTGCTATCCAACAAAATTCTTAGATCTTTCTCTGGAGATGACTCAGGATGCACTGGGAGACCTTGGTCCCTTTAGGCCAAGGTCTATACTCACTTAAGGTGCAGTAATGGCCATTCATTGAATAGGTCTGTTTAAGAAGGAGATGGCCCCTTTAATGAGGCAAAAAAAAAATAAAGACATCAGGCTGGTAGGGAAACAGCACGAGTTACTATTGATAATCACTCTGAATCCAGGAGGGTCCAGAAGAGAGCCTTTGGCAGGGGCCCCATGGTATCTGAGCTATAGAGTGAAGTAGGTTTAAGGTTTTAGGAAGGGAAGGGAAGGGAAGGGAAGGGAAGGGAAGGGAAGGGAAGGGAAGGGAAGGGAAGGGAAGGGAAGGAATCCAAGAGCTAAAATCCAAGTTAACTGGGCATCTTTTGGCCTTCCAAATTTACTTTCTTTTGGAGTGGGGGAGGAAGGGGAGGGGGAGACAGACAGGAGAGGAGGAGCTGAGTTAATGGTCACTGGATTCAGTTGACTCTGGAGGAGAAGTGAGGCTGGTGACCTGCACAGCCCTCCCTCACTCAAAACAAAGTCAAGTGCGAGTCATGTCATCATTTCTCTGATGGCATGGTCTTCTTTGGCAACGAAGGACAAACACAACAACAAGATCTTTCTCAAATGAGTTTCTTTCTAACCATGCCTCCCCCATTTCCTATTTGTGAAGTTAATCTTTTAAACTTACATGTATGACTTTACATGTATCCCTGTGAAGTCACCTTTTATTCCATTTGGTCTGGTGTTCTAGACCAATCAGATTTTTTTGACACTCTACTCTTCCTTTCTTGACTCTCCTTTCCCCCCACTTTCATTGAAATTAAAATTTTCATTAATGAAAATTAAATTTTCATTAAAATCTTCTCAAAACCAGTAGTGGAGTCAAGTGAAGTTTGTAAAACTAAAAGCTTGGAACAGAGAGCCTGCAGTTTATTCCCACTTTAAATCTGTGAGCCTCCAAGCACGTGCCTCAGAGGGAGAGAAGTTAGAAGGGGAACGAGGTTTACATCGATATTGACTTCCCTTTCCCTCTCTAGTCTCCATGAAGAGTCTGGTCACTGCTTCAGTTCCACCATACAGGGCCTACAGTATGACTTGTTTTGCTAGCAGTGAGGGAAAGAAAACAATCCAAAACAGATACTGGTGACAGGTCCTCAACAGAGGGATCCAACATGACTCTTGTGGAATGGTATTGAGGCTGGGTTCTAATACATAACTTAGGATCTTCTGAGGACAATACTTGGCACAGATAGGACAAATGAAAAGCAAAGACTAAAGTAAAAGAGAGACAAACTGAATATTTAGGGGTCAAAAGCTGTACAGAATTATGTCTGACATAAGCTCAGTTCCTTCCCATTGGTTGGAAAGAGCTAGCTGCAAAGATGAGGTTTAACCTCTGAAGTCTTTGAGGGATTTTTCCCCTTTTCTTCCCTACATTTAATTTGAAAAAAGGAAAGTAGAACGATGAAGAAGAAATTAGAACCAAGAAGAATTTAAACTTTAGCTTTGAGTCCCCATGTCCAGCTTTTGTCTTCACATAGTAACAATGACAATAAAGAAGCACTTTCACATCTATGTTCTCATCTGTGTGTCCCTTTCCCCACATGCATATTATATACACACATGCATATCACATACACACACACACACACATAAATCATGACAGGCAGCTAGTCATATTTACTGTCCTGACCTCTAGGGTCACAGAAGAAGTTATTAAAGTCGTAAGCATATCATCAAGATATATAGATGTTCCTTGATGTTTTCCCTGATCACCAAAGAAAAGTTCATTTGGGGGTTATAGTTTACTCTTCATCCATCCTCTGGGAAAGGCCAAGCACCTGACTGAGGAAAACATTTATTCTGAGAACTCCAACTAGCATTGAACCAAAGATCATTGCTAGGATGTAGAGTCTGGAGCAATCCCATTCTTCTGAACAAAGTTTTGTCTCCTAACATATCTTATAGAACCTAATATCATGGAATTTTGGAAAAATCTTTTTTTCTGTTGCAAAGGACCTATTATCTGAAATTTAACTTATGCATAGATCTTAATACTAATGAGCATTGAAAACAGGGCACCCAAGTGTAAATCTGACTCTTCTACCTTCTTACTATGTGATGCTGAATGGGTTACTAAATCTCCCTGGGCCTCAATTTCCTTATTTCCAAAATGGGACAATTGGCCTAGGTAATTTCAAAGGTACCTTTTAACTCTAAACCTATGGTACTATGATGCAATAATACTAGAAATGAGTTTGAGAGACCATCTAATTTAGCCCTCTGTTCTCAAATAAGTGCATGTCTATGGTTCCAGATGATGAGCTTTTCTCTTCCTAAGAACCTTCAAGGGTGGAGATGACACAATCTCTTTTCACCACCTGTTCTGGCTTTTAATTCTTATGACTGTCAAGGTCTTCTGTGCTGAACTTTGAGAAATCTGATATGGTATCTGCAAAAGACAAAAGAAAGCTCGTGGATATGTTAAATTGTATCCTATATACCCAGTTTTGCTTTACTGTCAGTATTTACTTAGTTTTATCTGGTTTCCATGTTGGAGAAAACTAGGAATTTTGTTTTAAAACTTTCAGAAAAAATTATTTTTAAATACTTAGAAAAAGTCAGCATAGTTTCGTGGAAAATAAGCTTGTTTTGAAGTGAGAGGATTATGGCTTTGATAAATGCTGCCCTTTGAACCTTCAGCAGGTCACTTTCACTTTTTGGGTCTCAGGTTCCTCATCTATAAACATATTGGGGATCTTGCTGATCTTTCTAAGATGAACTCTTCCAAATCTAAATCCAGAATCCAAATAGGAAAAGTTCTTTCATATATGTGTGTGTATACCTATATATACATATATATATGTGAGTGTGTGTGTGTATGTATCTCTATGTGTATGTATATATATATATATATATATGTGTGTGTGTGTGTATGTGTATGTATACATACGCACAAAAATTAATTTGAAACTGTTCATGTTGTGGTGGCAACTTTACTGGAAATGAAAAGATATCCATCAACTAAAGAATGATTGAATAAATTGTAGCATATGAATGTCAGTCTGTCAGTCAATAAACATTAATTAAATACCTACTATATGCTGAACTCTGTGCTAGAAAACAAAGAAAGGCAAAGACAGTCCCTGTTCTCAAGGAGCTTACTTTCTAACGGAGGAAGCAACATGAAAAGAGGCAGGCACGAACAAGCTATGGGCAGGATAAATTGGAGATAATCAGCAGAGAGGTATGGGGGATTGAAAAAGTCTTCTTAGAGAAAATAAAATTTTATCTGGGACTTGAAGGGAGCCAGGAGGTGGAGATGGAGATTATTCCAGATATGGCGAACAACCAATGAAAGTGCCTGGAGTCAAGAAGTGCCTTATTTGAGGAACAGCAAAGAGGCCAGAAGCACTAGATGGCAAAGTACTTGGATAGCAGTAATGTGCAAAAAGACTGGAAAGGTAGGAGGGGAGCAGATTGTAAAGGGCTTTCAGTGGCAAAAAGATGATTTTGTATTTGATCCTGAAGGTGATAGGGAGCAACTGGAGTTACTGGACAAGAGGGTTACATGGTCAAATCTGAGCACTCCGAAGATTAATTTGACAGCTGAGTAGAGAATGGACCAGAATATGGAGAGGCTTGAGGCAGGGAGAGCAACCAGCAGGGTTTTGCAGAAGTCCAGGAGCAAGGTAAAGAAGGTAGTGGCAGTGTCAGAGAAGAGAAGGATGTTTATATGAGAGATGTTATTCAGGTAAAATTGATAGGACTTGAAAACAGATAAGTATGGGGTGAGTGAGAGAGAGTAAGGAATTGGGGATGACTCCTAAGTTGTGACTTGTGTCTGGGAGGATGGTGGTACCCTCAACAGTAATAGGAAAGTTTGGAAGGGTTCAGAATGGAAAGATAACATGTTCAGTTTGGGATATGTTAAATTTAAGATGTCAACAAGACATCCAGTTTGAGATGTTCAATATGCTGTTGGGGATACAAGACTACAAGTCAGAAGAGAGATTAGGGATGAATAAGTAGAACTGAAAATCATTTGCATAGAAATGATAATTAAATCTATGGGAGTTGATGAGATCATCAAGAGAAATAATATGGAAGGAGAAGAGAAGAGAATCCAAGACAAAGCCAATTTTAACAGATGAGACCTACAAGCAAATCTAGCATGGAGACTGAGAAGAAGTCCGATGGCTAGGAGGAGAGCCCCAGGAGAATAAGAAAGAAGATAGTCTCAAGGAAAAGATGGTGATAGAGAGTGTTGAAGACTGTGGAGAGGTAAAAAAGGATAAAGTTGGGAGGAGAAGCCATTAGATTTGGTAATTAAGAGATCACTGGTAACTTTGGAAAGAGCAGTTTCAGCTGAATAATGAGATAGGAAGCCACACTCTAGAAAGTTAAAAACAGAGTGAGAGAAAATAAAGTAAAGGCAATGAGTATAGCAGACTTTACAAGGAGTTTAGCCATAAAAGGGAAAAAGAGAAATGAGATGAGGATGGATGGATCAGATAAGAGTTGTTTTTTTTTTAAGGGATGGGGTAATTTGGGCACATTTGTATGTAGTGAGGAAATAGTCAGTAGACAAGGAAGGAATGAAAATAGGCAAGAGAATGGGGAAGATGGAGGGGACCATTTCCTGGAGAACACATGTGTATCTAGAGGCATTTGCTTGGTAAGGACAATGGTCATCTCTTCATGTGTGACAGGAGTGAAAAAGGAGATAGTGGTAGAAAGCATTTGGATGATATGAGATGAGGAAGAGAGAGAAAAGTAATCTCTTGTCAAAACTGTCTTATAAAAAAAATCAAGAAAATGGTGATTTCAAAGACACATTGCAAAGACTTGTATGAAGCACGGCAGAATGAAATAGACAGTACGAGAAATACAACTTCTATGATAACATCACTAGTATAAAAATGAATAATTTTGAAGACTTTCATAAACTGACAAAGAACGAAATGAGCAGAACCAGGAGAATATATAATAATAACATTATATAGACAAACAACTTCGAATGCTGAAAGAACTCATACAATGATCATCTATGATTCCAGAAAACTGGAACATGCTACCCAATTCCTGACAGAGAGGTGATGGATTTAGGGTGCAAAATAAGACAGATGTTTTTGGACATGCACAAAGAAGGTGTTTGTTTTGATTTACTATGCACATTTGTTGCAAGGAATTTGTGGTATACTTTTTCCCCCCAAAGAAGTAAGGAATGGGAGAGAAGAAAGATGGATTTCTGTTAATCAAAAAATATTAGAAATAAAAATAAAAATGGAATATTGTATTCACTTTCAAATAAAGTCATTATACTGTTATTTTTGTTTAATTGTTTTACTTTTTTTTGCAAGAGATCTTTTAGACTAGATGTAATATATAAATGTTTGTAATGTAAAAACAAAACACATTCATAAACCTTTTTTAAAATCTACGATCTTATGATTTTGTGAATATTGCAGTGCTTATAAGGAAAGTACTGTTTTCTAATGCTTGATCTAGATCAGTTCAAATGACCAAATAGAAACAACTACTGCTGTTGCTGCTATTACTACTACCATGACTACTACCACCACCACTACCATGATTATTACTACTAGTAGTGCTATTGCTACCACTACTGCTACTCCTCCTACCACCACCACCTCTACTATTATAACTACCATTACTACTAGTACCATCACCATCAATACCACCATCATCACTACTACTACTGCTGCTACCACTACCACCACTACCACTACACTACTACCACTACTACCACTACCACTACAATACTACCACTACTACTACTACTACATAGCACCACCCCTATGACTACTATTACTACCAGGGGTAGGTAGCTATATGGTACAGTGGATAGAGCACTGACCCTGGAGGCAGAAATATTCATCTTACTGAGCTCAAATCAGGCCTCAGACATTTACTAGCTGGGTGACCCTGGGCAAGTCACTTAACCCTGTTTGCCGCAGTTTCCTCATATGAGCTAGAAAAGGAAATAGCAAACCACTCCAGTATCATTGCCAAGAAAACCCCAAGTGGGGTCATGAAGAGTCAGACATGCCTGAAAAACAACTGAACAACAACAAAACCAATTACTACTGATATTACTACTACTACTACTACTGGCATTTATATGGCACTTATTTATTTATTTATAAAGCATGTTATATATGTAATCTCATTTGATCCTCACAACGATTGATAAGTAGGTGTTGCAAATATCCTCATTTTAAAATGTAGAAACTGAGGCATAGGGAGATTAAGTGATTCACCCAGGTAATTCAGCTCAGATCAGCCTCAATCCAAGTTCAATACTTTATCTACTTAACCATCTAGATATCCCTCATATAGCCTCTTTTCCCCTTCCACTTTTTCCCAGCATATCATGAAGGAGATCATTGACATGTCCTTCAGGCATTGGCAAAGTAACTATAAAAAGGGAGAGAGAGACAGACAGACATTCAGACAGAGACAGAGAGATCGAGAGAGACAGAAAAAGACAGAGACAGAGAAGGGACTAACTAAATCTAAATAATTTACTTCCTTCTTTTTGGGGAGTTCTTAGCTAGGGCTTCAGAAGTTGGATCAACTAGGTGTAAGGTAGGTGAGACACAGCTAGATAATAGTTCATATGAAAAATACGTGAAGGTTTCAGAGGCTAGCAAATTCAATATGAGTCAATAGTATGACATGAAAGTTAAAAAAATGATCTTTGGCTGCATTAATAAAAGTGTAGTGCTTAGAAAAAGAGAGATGAGAGTCCCAGTGAACTCTCCTCTTGTCAGAACATATTTGAAATATTGTGTTCAATTTTAGGGACCACATTTCAGGGTGAAAGGGGGTTGGGACTGATGAAATGAGCACATTCAGAAGCAGATGATAGAGCAGTCTGATATCCTTGCTGATTTAATACAAAAATGCATTGTAGATTTCAACAATTTCAACAGACTTCCAGTCCCAGAGGAAAAGTGAATAACATGAATTTGACTTATACCTGTTTAAGAGCACTCCAATTTGATTGAGGTGATTGATAGACATAGATGTAAGAAGTCATTCAAAGAATTGAACGTTATCATCAAAAGAAACTTCCACAGTTACCTAGTCCAGCGATGTCAAGCTTAAATAGAAACATGGGCCTCAAACCATAGATAAGGATCTCTATGGGCTGCATATTGACTTAGGAAACTGCATATTAAGATTATGGGGGACAGAGTCAAGATGGTGGAACAGAAAGATGTGCGTATAGGAGCTCTTCCCACACAGCCCTTATAATACCTGTGAAGAAGGACTTTCAACAAATCCTACAGCAGCAGAAGTGGAGAACAACAGACTGGAGGAGATTTCCAGCCCAGGGTGACCTGAAAGGCTGAAGGGAAAAATCTGTCCCAGCCTTGGCCACAGCACCACATCTCTGGGAGGATGACATGAGCAGGCCTCAGGGGTGGAATCCCCAGTTGCAGTAGCAATGGTTAGCAGATCCCTCAACCCACAGGCACCAAAAGTCAGTGACAGGGTTTTTTCAGCTGGCCAGGAAGGGAGAAGGGCCTTCCCATAGCTACAGCCTCAGGCAGTGGCCACAGAGGCCACATCGGGCAGGCAGTAGCAGTTCCCACAGCAGCCCACATCATTGTTGGATCCTAAAACCCCTGGGGGCACTGAGCAACTAATTCTTACCTCAGCCCTGTGTAGAGGCCCTGCAGCAGCTGATCTTTATCTCACACTGAATGGCAGCCCTGCCCCCCACCCCCCCCTACCCCCCCGCAGCTTATCTGAATCTCAGCCCCCGGTGCTGGCTTGGTGGAACTGGAGGCGAGGTGGTTGTAAGGAGGAAACTCTACTATGATTTTGGGCACAAAAATCTCTCCCTGCTTCCAAAAATCTCTCCTTGTTTGTGCCACCTTAGAGGAACTGAGCCCTTACAGATCCCCAGAGTTTACCCTACTCTTGACGAAGGACCCAAAAGTCAAGTAACTGGTTGGGAAAATGCCCAAAAAAAAAAGGGAAAAAATAAGACCATAGAAAGTTACTTTCTTGGTGAACAGATATTTTCTCTCACCCTTTTGGATGAGGACGAACAATGCTTACTATCAGGGAAAGACATAAAAGCGAAGGCTTCTGTATCCCAAACATCCAAAACAAATATTTAATGGTCTCAGGACATGGAAGAGCTCAAAAAGGATTTTGAAAATCAAGTAAGAGAGGTGGAGGAAAAATTGAGAAGAGAAATGAGAGAGATGCAAAAAAATCATGAAAAGCAGGTCAACAACTTGATAAAGGAGACCCAAAAAAATGCTAAAGAAATAACATCTTTAAAAATAGGCTAACTCAATTGGCAAAAGAGGTTCAAAAAGCCAATGAGGAGAAGAATGCTTTCAAAGAGAATTAACCAAATGGAAAAGGAGGTTCAAAAGCTCACTGAAGAAACTAGTTTTTTAAAATTAGAATGGAACAGATGGAGGCTAATGACTTTATGAGAAACCAAGAAATCACAAAACAAAACCAAAAGAATGAAAAAATGGAAGATAATGTGAAATATCTCATTGGAAAAACAACTGACCTGGAAAATAGATCTAGGAGAGACAATTTAAAAATTATGGGACTACATGAATGCCATGATCAAAAAAAGAGCCTAGACATCATCTTTCATGAAATTATCAAGGAAAACTGCCCTGATATTCTAGAACCAGGGAGTAAAATAAATATTGAAAGCTTAGAAAAAGCACATTTCAATATTCATTCAGTGTTCATCAGTTCTCCCTCTGGAGGTAGATAGTAATTTTTTTTTCATTTCTTTTTTTTTGCATTTTTTAATTTTATTTTTATTTTTTCTGATTTATTTATTTATTTTTGGATTTTGACATTCATTTCCACAAAATTTTGAGTTCCAATTTTTCTCCCCATCTCTCCACTCCCCCCTGCCCATAATACCTTCATTCTGATTACTCTTCCCTCAATGTGCCCTCCCTTCTATCACACCCCATCCTTCCTTTATCCTCATCTTCTCTCTTTTCCTGTGGGGCAAGATAAATTTCTATACACCATTACCTGTGTTTTTTATTTCCCAGTTGTATGCAATAATAATTCTCCCCATTCATTCCCAATACTTTGAATTCCAACTTCTCTCCCTCCCTCCCTCCCTACCCATCCTCATTGAGAAGGCCAACAATTCAGTACAGGCTATATATGTATCATTCTGCAAAAGACTTCCATAATAATCATGTTGTGTAATACTAACTATATTGTCCTCTATCCTTCCTTGTCCCCCCTTTTTTATTCTCTCATTTGACCTTATCCCTTCCCAAAAGTGTTTACTTCTAGTTACTCCCTTCTCCCATTTGCTCTCCCTTTTATCAGCTCCCTCACCCCACTTGTCCCCTTCTCCTCTACTTTCCTGTAGTGTAAGATAGATTTTCATACCAAATTTAGTGAACATGTTATTCCCTCCTTGACCCATGTGTGAAGAGAGTAAGCTTCACTTTTTTCCTCTCCTCTTCTCCCTTTTCTCCTCCATTGAAAAGGATTTTTCTTATCTCTTTTATGAGTTATGGCCTGTCCCATTCCATTTCTTCCTTTCTCCTCTCAATATTTCCTCTCTCACCCCTTAATTTAATTTAATTTTTTTTTTTATGGATATCATCACTTCTGATTCAACTCAACCTGTGCTTTCTGCCTCTGTGTGTGTGTGTGTGTGTCCACCTATCCAACTACTGAGAAAAGTATCAAGAGTTACAAATATTATCTTTCCATGTAGGAACGTAAACAGTTTAGCCTTAGAAAGTCTTTTATCATTTCTCTTTACTGTTTACCTTTTCATGCTTCTCTTGATTCTTGTGTTTGAAAGTCAAATTTTCTTTTCAGTTCTGGTCTTTTCATCATGATTGCTTGAAAGTCCTCTATATCATTGAATGACCGTTTTTTCCCTTGAAGAATTATACTCAGTTTTCTTGGGTAGGTGATTCTTGGTTTTAATCCCAGTTCCTTTGACTTCTGGAATATCCTATTCCAAGCCCTTCTATCCCTTAATGTAGAAGCTGCCAGATCCTGGGTTATCCTGATCGTATTCCACAATACTCAAATTGTTTCTTTCTAGTTGCTTACAATATTTTCTCCTTGACCTGGGAACTCTGAAATTTGACCACAGTATTCCTAGGAGTTTCTCTATTTGGGTCTCTTTCAGGAGGTGATCAGTGGGCTCTTTTAGTATTTATTTTACCCTGTGGTTCTAGAATATCAGGGCAATTTTCTTTGATAATTTCATGGAAGATAATGTCTATGCCTTTTTATTTATCATGGCTTTCAGGTAGTCCCATAATTTTCAAATTATCTCTCCTGGGTCTATTTTCCAGGTCAGTTGTTTTTCCCATGAGATGTTTCATAATATCCTCTATTTTTTCAAACTTTTGGTTTTGTTTTCTAACTGCTTGGTTTATCTCATAGTCATTAGCTTCCCTGAACTCCAGGATTTCTTTTAAAGAACTATTTTGTTCAGTGAGCTTCTGAACCTTGTTTTTAATTTGGCTAATTCTGCTTTTTAAAGCCTCTTTCTTTTCATTGCCTTTTTTGGACTTCTTTTTCCAATTGAGTTAGCCTCTTTCTAAAGGTGTTATTTTCCTCAGCATTTTTTTGGTTCTCCTTTAGCAGGCTGCTGATACACTCTTCAAGCTCTTCTGTGGCCTCAGCCCATTTCATATTCATTTTCAGGGTACTGGAGGCAGAGGCCTTGAATTCCTCTGACAGTATGCCTTGTTCTTCCTCATCCAAAAGGATGGAAGGAGACACCTGTTCACCAAGAAAGTAACCTTCTGTAGTCTTATTTTTTTTTCCCCTTTTTTTGGGCATTTTCCCAGCCAGTTACTTGACTTCTGAAACCTTTGTCAAGAAGAGGGTCCTAGTGCTTCTCCTCTCCCCAGTACAAGACTGAGATTCAAATCAGCTGCTCAGTTCCCCCAGAGCTTTGGGTGGGGGCGGGGCCGCCACTGAGGGCTGAGGTTCAGATCAGCTGCTCAATTCCACCAGAGGCTTTAAGCTGAGCTGCCTAGACAATGGACCCAGACTGTTTCCTTTGCCACCATAGCTGCCTACCTCCCACTGCTGCCGTAGCCTCTGCCACCACCTGGGGCCAATGCTGGGGGAACCCTGTTCCCCTCTTGCCCAGCTGGGAAAGCCCTCCCACAGTGACCTTTGGAGCTTTCTTTGTTACTTGTGGGTTGAGGGATCTGGGACCCTCCCTGCTGGGAATTCTGTCCCAGAGGTCTGTTCAGGTCCTGTTCCTCCCAGTGCTAGGCTCTGATCAGTTCACCATCCCATGAGATAGACCTTTCCTATCAGCCTGCCAGGTTACCCTTGGCTGGAAACCTCTTTCACTCTGTTGTTCTGTAGCTTCTGCTGCTCTAGAATTCATTGAGTCATTTTTTACAGGTATTTTGTGGGCTGTGGGGGAAGCACTAGAGTATATATATCTTTCTACTCTGCCATCTTGGCTCTGTCCCCTGGTAGATAATAATTTTCATAAATCCTTTGGAATTGCCTTAGATCACCATCTTGATCAGAGTAGCTAAGTCTTTAATATGTAATATTGCTGTCACCATGTGCAGTGTTCTGTTGGTTCTGCTCACTTCATTTGGCATGAATTAACATCTTCCCAAGTTTGTTTCTGAAATTGACCTGCCCATCATTTCTTGTAGCATAATAGTATTCCATCACAATCATATACCACAACTTGTTCAGCCATTCCCCAATTGATGAACATAATCTAGATTTCCAATTCTTTGCTGCTACAAAAAGAGTTGCTATAAATATTTTCTATAATTGGTCCTTTTTATTTCTCTTTGATCTCTTTGGGATACAGAAGTAGTAGTGGTATTTCTGGCTCAAAAGGCACGCACAGCTTTATAGACCCTTCGGGCATAGTTCCAAATTGTTCTCTAGAACATTTGGACTAGTTCACAATGCCACCAAAAGTGCATTAGTGTCCCAATTTTTCCACATCCCCATCAGCATTTGTTATTTTCTTTTTCTGTCATGTTAGCCAATCTGCTAGGTCTGAGGTGGTATCTCAGAATTGTTTTAATTTACATTTTTCTAATCAGTAGTTATTTAAAGCATTTTCATGTGATTATTGATAGTTTTGATTTCTTCTTCTAAAAACTGCCTTTCATGTTCGTGCATTGTAAATTAAAATATATATATCATTCATGTGACACAGTCTGGTAATCAGAGAAGGAAAGCATGTAGAAAGCCATTTTAGTGAGTTATGGTACAATGGAAAGAACACTGGCTTGGAGTCATTTTATTTTGGGCAAGTCTTGGATCTATTTCCTTATCTATAACATGAGGGGTTAGATTAGGCAGCCTTTAAATTTCTTTAGAATTCTAAATCATGATCCTATGATAATGCCATGGAAGTATACTACCACCCAGACAAAAGAAGAAAACTGTTAAGTAGTTGCTAGCTATGTGACCATGGACAGCTCTGACTTCACCTCTAGTGGTTATCTACAGAATGAAAAAGAATACATATAGTACCACCTTGGTATCTCATGGGGCTATTGGATTGAAATGACTTTTGTAACGCAAAGCACAAGCAAATGTAAGTTAATATATTTAAGCCAATACTCAATTTAGAAAGCTTTTTTTTTTTTACTAGTATTGGGTTCCAATACCAGAAATGTTACTAATATTAACTGTGCAAACTCTATCTAGCAAATCACTTAATGTCTTTAAGTTTCAGTTTCCAAAAAAATGAGGAAGTTGGACTGTATTATCCTTAGGGTTTCTTCTAGCTCTAAATCCAATGCTCCTATGATTTCTGGAAACCAATCAGAAATCTGGTATAGAGAGATAGGGAATTTCAACTATTTGTATGTCTGCATGAGTCTGCCTTCTGCCAAAAACTGCCAGCTGCTAATTTCCTAAGTTCCTTAATGATAATTTCATTCTTCAAGAGGTGGCAGAAGTGACGAGAAAAACTGCTACTTTGGGTCTGATTCTGACCAATTAAGAGGAACTAGTTGATGAAGTAGAAATGAGACGAAGTTTGGGAGGAGGCAGCCATACAATCTCAGAGTTTATTATAGGAGAAAAGAAGAAAACCAAGCAGTGTGACATGAAATTGAGATAGCATAGGAAGTACCCCATGGCTCCAAATGCCATATGGGAAGCCAACCCAAGAGGGATAGGAAACAATCAAGAAGAAAATCCTAAAAGTAAAAGGCAGATTATTTTGATAATGATAACTTAGAAAAGGGTCTGTCTAAAAATATTGTTTCAATATTTAAGAAAGTAACAGCTGGGCTTAAACTGTAGGAGAAAAGATATATATTTATATCTATGTGTTGATATAAATATATAGAGAGAAGAAATACTTACCTAGATTTTTTTTCAATATACAAAGAAATCATGGTTGATCTTAATTTGGTATGATAAAAATGGACATATAGAAGATATACAAAGATTATTTTTTGCCTAGAGAAAAATCACTTTATAGATGGGGTGGCATGGGAAAGAGGTGCTGCAGAAAACAGTCTGATCATAGGTGTAGCCTCAACATAAGAAGGGGCTGTATAACCCTTGGTATCATGGCAATGGGGAAGAAAAAATAGTCCTAGGAAAGGGACATCATTGTGATTTAAACCTGAAGTGGTGGAAGATCTTGAGGTTAAGTACAAAGATAGCTGTCATCATGGAAAGAAAATGTGTCTGTGCCCAGGTGTTGGCACCCTGGGGCAAGACTCCATACTCTCTGCACTAGTTAGTACTGATTGAAGATGATGACAAAGAGCAAGTAATTAAGTATAAATATAGAAAATGCTATAGTCCTCTAGTAACAGCATGAGGAAGAGTGCTATTGTCCAAAATAAGGTGAGGTTGGCAATGAACACTAAGAAGAACAAGTGCCCCTCCCCCCACAGCCAAAGAAGCATTTTTTAAAAAGTTGTATTGAGGGTAAACTGGAGAGGAGAACCAAGATGGTAGAAACTCACCTCCAAACCATGATAAAATAAGTCCTCTAATAAATCCTTAGAGTTTTCAATTTATAGATTAGCAAGTTTGATTTGAATTCCTAGCAAAATTTTAAAATACTTTTTTACTGGGAATGGATTGTAACCACTTTGAAAGGGAAATGGTGGTAACTACAACCAACATGGCTTCATCAAGAATAAGTCATTTCAGACTAAACCTTATTTCCTCTATTGATGGTATGACTAGATTAGTATATCAGAGGAATGCTTGTGACATAACATACTAGAATTTCAGTAAAGCAATTCACAAATTCTCTAAGTACTTTGTGGTATGGATGGTAGTATGATTGGATGGACTGAAAACTAACTGAACATATCTGGTGTGACAGATGTGTCCTGGGTGGTATTGTTAGGTAGATTCAGAACAGTTAGGTGGTACAGTGGATAAAGTTCTGAGTCAGAAAGACCTGAATTCAAATCCACTCTCAGACACTTACTAACAATATGACCTTGGGAAAGTCACTTGACCATTGTCTGTCTCAGTTTCCTCTTCTATAAAATGGGCATAATAATACCACCTACTTCACTGTGTTGATGTGAGGATATAATGAGATATTTATAAAGTGCTTTGCAAATCTTAAAGCACTATTTAAATGTTATTATTATTAAAATTGCCTGAGTAAACATACTCAAAATATGCTGTGGAACATATGTCAACCCAGAACATTATCTCTAATGGCATCTCTGGACTGTTCGATTCAGTCTAGAATGACTTAGATAAGAGGTATCAATTATAAAATTCTAAACCAGATTGAAATATAATTGTGAAATGCTTAACAACATAAATCAAAATACAGTACAACAGAAATAATGTTAATTTGTGGTTTTGTAAGTCAATATTAACCACAGAGATCTGTTTCTATCTAGTTTGACACCACTGACCTAAATGAATACATGGGTGGCAGTCTTATCAAGTTGCTGATGACCTGAGAGACAAAGTTAATTTGTTCGAAGACATAATTAGAATCTAAAAAGTTCTAAACATATTGGAATGATAGACCAAATCTAAACAAGATAACATTTAATAGAGATCGATGTTAACCTGTGTACTTGGGTTCAAAAAAATCATTAAATTTAGAACTAGGGACACACAGACAAAAGTCAGAGACCTGGAAGAGATCTTAAATATTATGTAGTCCACCCATCCACCACCCCATTTTAATGAAGAACAACCCAAGTCTAAGATAGTTTTAGTGACCTGTCCAAACTCATTTAGGTAGCTTCTTACAGAACATTTTCAATTCAAGTCCTCTCATTGCTAATCCAGCACTCTTTTCATTGTGCTATATACTACCATTGTGCTATACTTGCCTGGGAAAGAGTCTAGGGGAGTGGGGCCTAGGTTTATGGGTTTGGAGAAGAATTCTATACAAGTTCTATACAAGACAGCAGTGTGATATGATTGTCAGAAGGTTATATGATCTTAAGCTAAGTCAATAGATAATATTGACCAGAATGAGGAAGATATTACTCTCACTGTACTTGAGATGGAAAGAGCATATCTGGAGTGTTGTGTTCAGTTTGAAGTGCTGTATTTTATGAGGAACATTGTTAAATGGAGCTGGCCCAAAGAGGGTGGTCATGATGCTAAGGGTTAATTAAACTGGAAAGGAGAAGCCTTCAGGTGCAACAAAAGAGTTGTTCCTCAATGGGTAAGAGGCCATTGTGGGAAAGAAAGATTTTTTTCTCTGGTCCTGGAGGAAAGACATAAAAATAATAAGCAGAAGTTTCAGAGAGATAAATTTAGGATCAACCAATTTAGGAAAAACATAACAGCAAATAGAGATACCCAGTAGTAGAACACTAAGATTAACCATTGAACATTTAATAAGTGACTTCTGTGAGTTCTGGTTACTGTATGACTTCATACAGGAGGTTGGATAAAGAAAATTCATATTTTTTTTTTATTAATTTTTTTATTTTTTTAATGTTTAACAATCACTGCCATACAATTGCGATTTTATCCCTCCCCACCCACCCCCCACTACCTCCCTCCCTCCCCACAACTGCATACAATTCTGTATAGATTCTACATATACTTTCCTATTGAGTATATTTTCACTATAGTCATGCTGTGTAGTCAGACTAAGATAAATGAAAGAATCCGTATAACAAATCAGAACATGATACACAAACAGATACACATACACAAACATGATCTGCTACATTATGTGAGTGACTTCCATATTTCTCTCTCTGAGTGTGGAAGGCATTTTGCCTTGAGGTCCACCATTGGGATTTTTTTTTTTTTTCAGAAGTTCTTGTGTTATTACAAAAATCTAAGTCTACCAGAAAAAACTCTCACACACTGTGGTTGTTGCTGTGCATAAAGTTCTCCTGGTTCTGCTCCTTTCACTCAGCATCAGGTCATATAAGTCCTTCCAGGCCTCTCTGAAGTCTTCTTGTTCATCATTTCTTATGGCACAATAGTACTCCATTACATTCATATACCATAATTTATTCAGCCATTCCCCAATTGATGGACATCCCCTTGACTTCCAGTTTTTGGCAACTACATAGAGTGCTGCTATAAATATTTTTGTACATGTGGGACCCTTTCCCATTTTTATGATCTCTTGGGGATATAGTCCTAGTAGCGATATTGCTGGGTCAAAGGGTATGCACATTTTTGTAGCCCTTTGGGCATAGTTCCAAATTGCTCTCCAGAATGGTTGGATGCGCTCACAGCTCCACCAACAATGAATTAGTGTTCCAACTCTCCCACATCCTCTCCAGCATTTATCATTTTCTTGTTCTGTCATGTTTGCCAATCTTATAGGTGTGATGTGGTACCTCAGAGTTGTTTTGATTTGCATCTCTCTAACCAATAGTGATTTAGAGCATTTTTTCATATGATTATAGATAGCTTTAATTTCTTCCTCTGAAAATTGCCTGTTCATATCCTTTGACCATTTATCAATTGGGGAATGACTTGTATGATTATACATTTGGGTCAGTTCTCTATATATTCTAGAAATGAGGCCTTTATCCCCGAGCTTAGCTGTAAAAATTTTTTCCCAATTTACTACATCCCTCCGGATTTTGGTTGCATTGGGTTTGGTTGTGCAAAAACTTCTCAGTTTAATGTACTCAAAGTTATCCATTTTGCATTTCATAATGCATTCTATCTCTCCTTTAGTAAAGAATTCTTCCCTTCTCCATAGATCTGATAAATACACTATTCCTTGCTTCTCCAGTTTGTTCATGGTATCAATCTTTATACCTAAATCATGTACCCATTTGGACTTTATTCTTGTGTACGGTGTCAGGTATGGGTCTATGCCTAATTTCCGCCACACTGTTATCCAGTTTTCCCAGCAATTTTTGTCAAACAATGGGTTCTTATCCCAGAAGCTGGGGTCCTTGGGTTTATCAAACAGAAGGTTGCTATATTCCTTGCCTACTGCATCTTGAGTGCCAAGTCTATTCCACTTGTCTACCTCTCTGTTTCTTAGCCAATACCAAGTGGTTTTGATAATTGCTGCTTTATAGTACAGTTTAAGGTCTGGTAGCGCTAGGCCACCTTCCCAAGCATTTCTTTTCATTAGTCCCTTTGATATTCTGGACCTTTTGTTTTTCCAAATGAATTTTGATATTATTTTATCCAGCTCTAGAAAGTAATTGTCTGATAGTTTAATTGGTATGGCACTAAATAAGTATATTAATTTGGGTAGAATTGTCATTTTTATTATATTAGCACGGCCTACCCATGAGCAACTAATGTTTTTCCACTTACTTAAATCTGAGTTTATTTGTGCAAAAAGTGTCTTGTAATTGTGTTCATATAGTCCCTGGGTTTGTTTTGGCAGGTAGACTCCTAAGTATTTTATACTGTCTGCCCTAACTTTAAATGGGATTTCTCTTTCTATCTCTTGCTGTTGAACTTTGTTGCTAATATATAGGAATGCAGAGGATTTGTGTGGGTTTATTTTGTACCCTGCAACTTTGCCAAAGTTGTTTATTAATTCAAGTAATTTTTTACTTGAATCTCTGGGATTCTCTAGGTAAATCATCATATCATCTGCAAAGAGTGATAACTTAGTTTCTTCTTTGGCTATTCTAATTCCTTGAATATCTTTATCTTGTCTAATTGCTACAGCTAACATTTCTAGTACCATATTGAATAATAGTGGTGATAATGGACAACCTTGTTTCACCCCTGATCTTATTGGGAATGCATCTAGCTTATCCCCATTGCATATAATGCTTGCTGAAGGTTTTAGATAGATACTGCTTATTATTTTATGGAAAGTTCCCTTTATTCCTACGTTCTCCAATGTTTTTAGTAGGAATGGATGTTGTATTTTGTCAAAAGCTTTTTCTGCATCTATTGAGATAATCATGTGGTTTTTGTTAGCTTTGTTGTTGATGTGATCGATAATGCTAATAGTTTTCCTAATATTGAACCAGCCCTGTAGTCCTGGTATGAATCCTACCTGATCATAATGTATTAATCTCGTGATAAGATGCTGTATTCGTTTTGCTAAGATCTTATTTAAAATTTTTGCATCTATATTCATTAGGGAAATTGGTCTATAATTTTCTTTCTCTGTTTTGTCTCTTCCTGGTTTGGGTATCAAAACCATATTTGTATCATAGAAAGAATTTGGGAGGACTCCTTCTTCCCCAATTTTCAAGAATAGTGTATGTAGTATTGGAATTAACTGTTCTTTAAATGTTTGATAGAATTCACTTGTGAATCCATCTGGCCCTGGAGATTTTTTCCTAGGGAGTTCATTGATGGCTTGTTCAATTTCTTTTTCTGAGATGGGGTTGTTTAAGTATTCAACTTCCTCTTCTGTTAATCTGGGCAATTTGTATTTTTTAAAATATTCATCCATCTCGTTTAGATTGTCGAATTTGTGGGCATAAAGTTGGGCAAAGTAGTTTCTAATTATTGTTTTAATTTCCTCCTCATTGGAGGTGAGTTCACCCCTTTCATTTTTAATGTTAGTAATTTGGTTTTCTTCTTTCTTTTTTTTGATCAGATTAACCAAAGGTTTATCAATTTTATTAGTTTTTTCATAAAACCAACTATTGGTTTTATTTATTAATTCAATAGTTTTCTTTATTTCAATTTTATTAATCTCTCCTTTGGTTTTCAGTATTTCTAATTTGGTATTTACTTGGGGATTTTCAATTTGTTCTTTTTCTAGCTTTTTCAACTGCAAGCCTAAGTCATTGATCTCCTCTTTCTCTATTTTATTTATGTAAGCATTCAGAGATATAAAACTTCCCCTAATAACTGCTTTTGCAGTGTCCCATAAGTTTTGGTACGTTGTCTCACTATTGTCATTCTCTTGAATGAAGTTGTTGATTGTTTCTATGATTTCTTCTTTAACCCAATCCTTCTTTAGAATTAGATTATTTAGTTTCCAATTGATTTTTGGTTTCTCTTTCCATGGCCTTTTATTACATGTAATTTTTAATGCATTATGATCTGAAAAGGATGCATTGATTATCTCTACCTTTCTGCACTGGATTGTGAGATTTTTATGTCCTAGTACATGGTCAATTTTTGTAAATGTTCCATGTACCGCTGAGAAAAAGGTATATTCCTTTCTATTCCCATTTAATTTTCTCCAAAGATCTATCATATCTACCTTATCCAGAGTTTTATTTACCTCCTTGACCTCTTTCTTGTTTATTTTAAGGTTGGATTTATCTAGTTCAGAGAGGGGGAGGTTGAGGTCCCCCACTAGTATAGTTTTGCTATCAATTTCTTCCTTCAACTCCCCCAACCTCTCCTCTAAGAATCTGGATGCTATACCACTTGGAGCATACATGTTTAGTAATGATATTGCTTCATTGTCTATGGTGCCTTTTAGTAGGATATAGTTTCCATCCTTATCCCTTTTGATTAGATCTATTTCTGCTTTTGCTTTGTCTGATATTAGGATTGCTACTCCTGCCTTTCTTACATGAGCTGAAGCACAATATATTCTGCTCCATCCTTTGACCTTTATCCTATGTGTATCCCCCCGTTTCAAATGTGTTTCTTGTAAGCAGCATATTGTTGGATTATGGCTTTTAATCCATTCTGCTATCCGTCTCCGTTTTATGGGAGAGTTCATCCCATTCACATTCACAGTTATGATTACAATCTGTGTATTTCCCTCCACCCTCTTTCCCACCATTTGTGCTTTTAACTCTCCCGTCTCCCTTCCCCTCCTCAATAGTATTCACTTTTCTCCCCCTCCTCCTGCAGCCTTCCCCTCCTTCTTTTAGCCCCCCTCCCTTTTAGTCCCCTTTACTCTTATTGCTTCTTTCCTCCCTTTTAGCCACCCTCCCCTTTCTTCCCCCTTCCCCTCCTACTACCTATAGAGCTAGTTAGGATTATCTGCTTAAGGTTATTGTTCCCTCCTTTGAACAAATCAGATGAGAGTACCTCTCAGCAATGCTCATCTCCCTCCCCTCCTTCCCTCTACTATGGTTTTGTACTTCTTCCTGTGATATAATTTGCCATTTTCTGCTTCCCCCTTTCCACACCTCCTATTACATTCCCTTCTCATACTTAAATCATATTTTTGCCATGACATCATTTACTTTATGCCCGTTCCCTCTACATATATCCCTTTTATCATAATAGCTGCACAGTTCTCAAGATTAACAGGTATCATCTTCCCTTACAGGGAGGTAAACAGATTGCCCTAATTGAGTTGCAAGTTTTTGTTTTTGTTTTTTCCCCTCTGTTTACCTTTTTATGATTCTCTGGAGACCTGCATTTGAAGATCAAATTGTCTATTGAGTTCTGGTGTTTTGGTCAGGAAGCTCTGGAAATCCCTTATTTCGTTGAATGACTTTCTCCTTGCCTGAAATGTTATGCTGAACTTTGCTGGGTAGTTGATCCTTTGTTGGAGTCCCAACTCCTTTGCCTTACGGAATATTGGGTTCCAATTCTTTCGATCTTTTAATGTAGAAGCTGCAAGGTCCTGTGTGATCCTGACTGTGTGACCTTGATATTTAAATTGTTTCTTTCTGGCTGCTTGTAGTATTTTCTCCTTCACTTGATAGCTCTGGAATTTGGCAACTATATTTCTTGGGGTTTTGATTTTGGGATCCCTTTCCGGTGGGGAACGGTGGATTCTTTCGATGACTATTTTGCCCTCTGAGTCTAGTACTTCTGGGCAGTTTTCCTTGATGATTTCCTGGAAGATATTGTCCAGACTCTTTTCTTCATCATGGGTTTCTGGCAGGCCAATAATTCTTAGATTTTCTCTCCTGGATCTATTTTCCAGGTCAGTTGTTTTTCCAATTAAATATTTTAGATTTTCTTCTATCTTTTCATTCTTTAAATTTTGTTTGACTGATTCTTGTTGCCTCATTGAGTCATTAGTTTCTACTTGCCCAATTCTAATCTTGATCGTATTGTTTTCTTCAGTTAGCTTTCGCATCTCCTTTTCCATCTGGCCAATTTTTCCCTTTAAGGAGCTATTTTCTCCATTTAATTTTTGTACTTCTTTTTCCATTCGACCAATTTTCCCAGTTAGGTTTTGGGTTTCCTTTTCCATCTGATCAATTTTCCCTATTAGGTTTTGAGTTTCCTTTTCCGTTTGATTAACTCTTCCTTTTAGGGAATTATTCTCTCCAGTTAATTTTTGAACTTCCTTTTCCATTTCTTCAATTTTCTTTTTCAGATTGATGTTCTCATCAGTGAATTCTTTTTTTATGGTTTTAAAATCATTGGCCAGTTTTTCTTTTATATCCTTCTTCAGACGTTCCAGGTAATCTAGTTGTGCTTGCGAGAAATTCATAGTCCCATCTGAGGTTTCAGATGGAAGTACAGTCTCAGCTCTGACCTCTTTGGTGTTTGTGTTTTGGTCCTTATCCCCATAGAAAGATTCTATGGTTTTTTCACTTTTCGTCTGCTTTTTCCGATTCATTATGTTGGCTGAGTGTTGTAGCTTTTGGTTCTTTCAGTCAGAAGATACAGATCTTTTAAGTTGAGTTGATGTTTGTCTAGGCTAAAAGCAGGCTTTTTTTTGTTGTTGTTGTTTCCCAGATCAACCCTGGGTTTAGCTTGATAGGTGTGTGGGAGGTGTGGTCTGGTCTCAGGATATCTCCTCAGCTGGCCTGAGGCAAAGGCAAGGTCCGGGGGATGGTGATCCCAGCTTCCCTATTGTCTTCCCTTTTCCCCTGGAGGGCTGGGGTACGCCTAGAGGCTAATGCGTGTTCCCGCCCCTCCTGGGGCTCGTCTCCCGGGCTGAGGCTTGCTTGGGTCTCAGTGCGAATTTTTCTCTGCCCTGGGTCGTCTGTCCCTCCAGATAGCCTCCACCACAGTAGGAAGAATCCCCCTTTGCCACCTCTCCAGCCTCTGGTGTTATGAGACCACCCGCCCCCTTCTGCTGCTCCCACTGATCCAGGATCAATCTGGGGAAGAATTTTATGGTTCCCTCACGGTCATCGAGGGGGAGGGGAGAGCACTTACTGATCACTCCGGCATCCCAGCTCCTGGATGTTCAAGTAGTGACCCACTGAAGTCCCGTCTTTAGGCTGAAGATTTCAAAGGCTGTTGCGCTGATATCGTTGGCTCGGCCTGGCTTATCTCCTGCTCCGCTGGTCTCGCCCGCCACTCTCGGGCCCCTTGGGTCGCCTCCGCCCTGCCGCGCCGACCGCGCTGCGCTGTGCGCCGGGGTCTTACCCCCGCGGAACAGATCCCTCCCGTGGACCCCCCAGTCCAGCCTGGGCTCCGAATCTGTCAAAGTCCGTCTCCCACTGGATTCTACACCTCCAAAGCCTGGTCAGACTCTCCCCCCAGATATATCCAGAGGAGTTTCTCCAGGAGCTTAGGTGAGTCGTAGCTTTCACTCCGCCATCTTGGCTCCGCCCCTCAAGAAAATTCATATTTTAGAAAGTAAGATTGAATGAGTTTCCCTCTGAGGTGTCTTCCAATTATAATTGTATGTGAATATGCAAACAGGCAAAAACAAATCAGATTCCATGTTTCAAGTGATATGTGATACAAAAATATGAAACATCATCCTCGCATCCATCAACCACAAGCATTTATTAAGTGCCTACTATATATTAGTTGCAATACTAGGCAATAGGAATAGAATGATACAAATGAAATGGAACCTGCCCTCAAAATGTTTACATTCTATCAGGGAAGACAAATCAAGTCAACAAGCATTTTTTAAGTGCTTCCTATGTTCCAAGCATTGTGCTAAGTGCTTAGAATACAAAGAAAGTTATAAACAGTCCCTGACCTCAAGAAGCTCACTTTCTAATGTGGGAGAGAGCATACAAATATGCAACACACATGCACAGATTAAATTAAATCTCTTAGGAAAGGCACAAACCTTGCAATAGGGATTGGGAAAGGCTTCATTCAGAGGTGAGATTCTGAGTTGAGTTTGGAAGACATCCAGGAAATCCAGGAGGTTGGAGGAAAAGAAGGAGAACATTCCAGGCATGAGGGACAATGAGTGAAAAGGCACAGGATAGAAAGATGGAGTATTATCTGAAGATAAGGAAACCAGTTACTTGGATCATAGAGTGTGTGCAGAGGTGCAAAGTGTTTAAACAATGGAAAGTTAAGAAGGGTCAAGTTTTGAAGGCCTTCAAAATCGAAACAGGATTTTACATTTAATCCTAGAGATAATAGGGAACCACCTGAGTTTATTGAGAAGGGAAAAAAATATGGTCACATCTATACATTAAAAAGATCACTTTGGCAGCTGGAGGAAGGGGAGACTTGAAGCAGAGAGAACAACTAGAAGTTCAGTTTGAAAGTACTGATATGTGGTGATAGGGGACTAAACTAGAATTACAGCTTGTGACAGAGGTAAGAAAGGTTTGTATATCAGAGAAGTTGTGAGAGTTGAGAGAACATGGAAAGAGTCTGGATATGCAGAATGAGTGAGATTGAGGAATTGAAAATGATACCTGGTTGTGAGCCTGGATTAAAGGGAGGATGATGGTCTTTTCAACAGTGATAGAGAAAGTAGGGCTATTGAAGTTTATTGATAATGGAAGTGATATGGTGAAACCAGTGTTTTAGAAATGTTACCTTGGCAATTAGGTGGTGAATGGATTATAGAGGGTAGGGTTTTGAGTAAAAGAAAGAGATTTCTCTTATTAGGAAGAGATTTCAGTAATCTAGGCAAGAAATTATTAGTATATAATATAGTATATATTAGTACATAATAATATATTATTTTATATTGATAATATTAATTATTATATTATATATTAATATATAAATAATATACTACTACTAAAATATTACATATTAGTAGATAATAATAAAAATATTATAATTAATGAGAATGGTGACTTTGTGAAGGGAAAGGAATTGATGCTAGAAATGTCATGGAATCAAAACTGATAAAACTTGGCAATTGATTGGGCATATGAAGTGAGGGAGTTAAGAACTGAGGATGACTCTGTAGCTCTGAACTGGGGTGAATGGAAGAATGGAGGTGCCCTTGATAGAAATAGGGAAGTTCAAAAAACAAGTATATAAAGGGAAAAAGGTGTCTAGACATTTTAAGTTTGAGGTGCTTACGGGACAAGCAACTTGAAATAGCCAATGATGGTTATATAGTCCAGGAACCCAGAAAAAAGAAGGGCTTCATAGATAAAATTGGGCATCATCTTCAATGAGATGATAATTTAAGCCATGAGAGATAATGACATCAAGGGAAAGAGTGTAGCCAAGTAAGAAAAGAATCAAGGATAGAACCTTGGAGACTTTCTCCATTTTGTGAGTGGGGTATGGATGATGGTCAAAAAAGGGAAACTCATTGAAAAGAGAGTACCTATGGAAAGAAGAGTGGGTAACAATGCCAAATGCTGCAGAGACATTAAGAAATATAAGAATTGGGGAAAAGGGGACACTGAATTTGTTGATTAAGAGATCACTTGAAGATTTAGAGAAAAAAATTTCACTTGAGTGAATTGAGGTCAAAAATAAAACTGCAAGAGGTTGAGAAATACCAGTGGGAGGAACTAAAGGAAGTAAGTAGATATCTTTTTTACAGCAGTGTAACTATAAAAGAAAAGAAAAAATATTTTTAGTATTATCTTGCAGGAATAGTGAGGTCATGTTAGGGATTTTAAAAAAAGTACTGGAGGATACCTGGGCATGTTTATAGGAAGAAGTGAATATACCAATAAAGAGTCAGAAACCGAAGATTGGATAGAGAGAAGGGATGATTGTGGGGCATTTTGCTGGAGGAAAGGGAGGGAAGATGGGATCAAAGGTACCAGTTCATTCAATGCACATTTATCAATTATCCATTGCATTTTAGGTATAATGGGAAGATATAGTGATAACTTGAACACATTTACTACCTTTGAGAATTTATGCTCAAAGAAGGCAACATAATAAATAAAATATAAATTTGAGTAAGGTAAGTGCATAAAAGAATTGTTGATGAAATGATCTCATTATGGTATGGTTGAGCCTAGATGAATTTTGATGGCACTTGGCTTACCAGAAATTCTAAGATTTCTTTGTAACCAAGCAAGCAAACAGGAAAAGGATAATAACTAATGATTGAGAGAGAAAAAGGAGGTCCAGTGAGAAGGTTTACTGATCTCCTGAGGCTTAAAGAATAACACCAAAGCCAGAACCTTGAATGTGTTATTGACAGCTACTCAGCTCTAAATAAAATAAGTAGACACAATGACAAAGGAAACAGTAGGGTGCACCCTCTTGGGGCCCAAGTAGAGAAACGAGCTCATGGGACAGTTAGGTTAGTTCTTACTACATACAATCCCAGTATTCTAGCCTCTGACATCTTGATTGATTCTTACATTAAACTTCCCTCGAAAATCAAGGCCAGCATGAATGTAGGCAAAACACAAAGACAGAAGATGGTAGAGTAAGAGCAACGACTCACCTAAGCTCTTAGACAGACTTCTTCAGATACCTCTAAAAAGAGAATCTGACCAAATTTTGGAGGTGTAGAATCAAATAGGAGACAGACTGTGGCAGATTCAAAGTTCAGGATAGGATGGAAGGTCCACGGGAAGGATCTGTTCTGCGGGGGTAAGCCCACAGCGCACAGTGCAGCACATCCAGTGCAGTGGAGTGGGAGGGCTCCAGGGAAACCTGAGATAGAAGCAGGTGGAATTGGTGGAGTGGCAGCCCAGGGTGATAGACCAGCAGAGCCAAGCAAATGACAGCCGCTGAGCACCAGATATCAGCCACAGCAGCTCCTGAGACTTTCAGCCTGCAGATTAAACATCTGTAAGTCACTTACTTGAATTTCTGGGAGCCAGGATGACAGAGTGATCAGTAAATTCTCTCTCCTCCCCCCTTGATGACCTTGAAAGAACCATAAAATCTCCCCAGAAAAATCCTGGATCAGCAGGAATAGCAGAGAGGGCAAATAGTCTGATAACACCTGAGGCTAGGAAAATAGCTAAGGGGGATTTCTCCTACTGTGGCGGAGGTGAACCAGAAGGAGAGGGGCCCCAGGGCACTGGAAACTTACACTAGGACCCAACCAGAAGGAGAGGGGCCCCGGGGTACTGGAAACTCATGCTAGGACCCAGGCAAGCCTCAGCGTCAGGAGAGGAGCCCCAGAAGGGGTAGAAATTCGCTCTAGGATCTAGTCATGCCTCAGCAGTCCAGGGGAAATGGGAAGACAATAGGGAAGCTGGGATCATCATCCCCTGAGTTTGTCTTTGCCTCATTTCAGCTAAGGAGATCTCCCATGACCAGACCACCCCAGCCCTACAGTTAACAAGCTAACCCCAGGGCAGATTGGGGAAACACAAAACAAAAAGCTAAAAAGACACTTGCTTTTAGCTTTTTCACACAAGTCAGCTCAACACCAAGTTTTGCAGCTTCTAACTGAAAGAACCAGAAGCTACCACACACAATCACCATCATGAACAAGAAAAAGCGAAACAAGTGCAAAAATACCATAGAATTTTTCTATGGGGACAAGGACCAAAACACAAATATCAAAGAGGTCAGTAGCGAGACTGTACTTCCATCTAAAACTTCAGAAGGGACTACGAACTGCTTGCATGAACAAACAGCTCTCCTGGAACAGCTGGAAAAGGAAATAGAAGAAAAACTGGCCCATGATTTTAAAAGTACAAAAAAAAAAAGAATTCACTGATGAGAACATCTCTTTAAAAAGGAAAATTGAACAAATGGAAAAGGAAGTACCAAAGTTAACTGGAGAAAATAACTCCTTAAAAGGAAAAATTGGACAAATGGAAAAGGAGATGCAAGAGTTAACTGAAGAAAACAATTTGATAAAATTTAGAATTGGGCTAGTAGAAACTAATGACTCTATGAGACAGCAAGAATCAGGCAAACAAAATCTAAAGAATGAAAAGATAGAAGAAAATGTAAAATATCTCATTGGAAAAACAATTGACCTGGAAAATAAATCCAGGAGAGAAACTTTAAGAATTATTGACCTGCCAGAAAGTCACGATGAAAAAAAGAGTCTGGACAATATCTTCCCAGGAAATCATAAAGGAAAACTGCCCAGAAGTGCTAGATCCAGAGCGCAAAATAGTCATCGAAAGAATCCACCATTCACCTCCCGAAAGGTATCCCAAACTCAAAACCCCAAGAAATATCATTGCCAAATTCCAGAACTAACAATTGAAGAAGAAAATATTATAGGCAGCCAGAAAGAAACCATTTAATTATCAAGGAGCTACAGTCAGGATCACACAGGACTTTGCAGCTTCTACATTAAAAGATCAAGGGAATTAGAATCCGATATTCAGTAAGGCAAAGGAGATGGGACTACAACCAAGAATCAACTACCCAGCAAAGCGCAGTATAACATTTCAAGCAAGGAGATAGTTATTCAATGAAGTAAGTGAGTTCCAGACCTTCCTGACAAAAGTGCCAGAATTTAATAGAAAATTCAATCTTCAAATGCAGGTCTCAAGAAAGGTATAAAAAGATAAACAAGGGGAAAAGAACTTGTTACTCAATTTTGGCAAACTGTTTACCTCCCTATAAGGGAAGACAATATCTCTTAATCTTGAGAATTGTACATCTATTATGAAATATAAAAGGGATATACATAGAGGGAATGAATATAAAGTAAATGATGTCATGTTAAAAATATGATTTAAGTATGTGAAGAGATTGTAACAGGAGGTGTGAAAAGGAGGAAGCAGAAAATGGTAAATTACATCACAGGAAGAAGTACAAAATTATAGTAGAGGGAAAGAGGGGAGAGGGATGAGCATTGTTTGAGAGGTACTCTCATCTGATTTAGTTCAAGGAGGGAACAATAAACTTAAGCATATAATTCTAACTACCTCTATAGGCACTAGGAGGGGAAGGGGGAAGAAAGGGGAGGGGAAATTAAAACGGAGGGAAGAAGCAATAAGGGTAAAGGAGAGTAAAAGGGAGGAGGGCAAAAAGAAGGAAGGGAAGGCTGCAAGAGGTGGTGATGAAAAGAGAAAACTATTGAGGAGGGGAAGGGAGATGGGAGAGTTAAAAGCACGGTAGGAAAGAGGATGAGGAAAATACACAGATTGTAATCATAACTGTGAATGTGAATGGAATGAACTCTCCCATAAAAAGGAGACATAGCAGAATGGATTAAAAACCATAATCCAACAATATGTTGTTCACAAGAAACACATTTGAGAGGGGGGATACACACAGGGTAAAGGTCAAAGGTTGGAGCAGAATATATTGTGCTTCAGCTGATGTAAGAAAAGCAGGAGTAGCAATCCTAATCTCAGACAAAGCAAAAGCAGAAATAGATCTAATCAAAAGAGATAAGAAAGGAAACTGAATCCTGCTAAAAGGCACCATAGACAATGAAGCAATATCATTACTAAATATGTATGCTCCAAAGTGGTATAGCTTCCAAATTCTTAGAAGAGAAGTTGGGGGAGTTGAAGGAAGAAATTGACAGCAAAACTATACTACTGGGGGACCTCAACTTCTCCCTCTCTGAACTTGATAAATCTAACCTCAAAATAAACAAGAAAGAGGTTAAGGAGGTAAATAAAACTCTGGATAAGGTAGATATGATAGATCTCTGGAGAAAACTGAATAGGAATAGAAAGGAATATATCTTTTTCTTAGTAGTACATGGCACATATACAAAAATTGACCATGTTGTAGGACATAAAAACCTCACAATCCAGTGCAGAAAGGCAGAGATAATCAATGCATCCTTCTGAGATCAAAATGCAATAAAAATTATACATAATAAAAGGACATGGAAAGATACACCAAAAATCAATTGGAAACTAAATAATCTAATCCTAAAGAAGGAGTGGGTTAAATAAGAAATCATAGAAACGATCAAAAACTTAATTCAAGAGAATGACAATAATGAGACAACCTACTAAATCTTATGGGATACTGCAAAAGCAGTTCTTAGGGGAAGTTTTATATCTTTGAATGCCTACATAAATAAAATAGAAAAAGAGGAGATCAATGATCTGGGCATCGAAAAAGCTAGAAAAGGAACAAATTGAAAATCCTCAAGTAAATACCAAATTAGAAATACTGAAAACCAAAGGAGAGATAAATAAAATTAAAATTACGAAAACTATTGAATTGATGAAACCAATAGTTGGTTTTATGACAAACTAAAAAAATTGATAAACCTTTGGTCAATTTGATTAAAAAAAGAAAGAAGAAAATCAAATTACTAATATCAAGAATGAAAAGGGTGAAGTCATCTCCAATGAGGGGGAAATTAAAACAATAATTAGAAATTATTTTGCCGAACTTTACACCCACAAATTCGACAATCTAAATGAGATGGATGAGTATTTTAAAAAATACAAATTGCCCAGAGTAACAGAAGAAGAAGTTGAATACTTAAACAACCCGATCTCAGAAAAAGAAATTGAACAAATCATCAACGAACTCCCTAGGAAAAAATCTCCGGGGCCAGATGGATTTACAAGTGAATTCTATCAAACATTTAAAGAACAGTTAATTCCAATACTACATAGATTATTTTTGAAAGCTAAGGAAGGAGTCCTCCAAATTCTTTTTATGATACAAATATGGTTGTGATACCTAAACAAGGAATAGACAAAACAGAGAAAGAAAATTATAGACCAATTTCTCTAATGAATATAGGTGCAAAAATTTTAAATAAGATTTTAGCAAAACGAATACAGCATCTTATCACGAGAATAATACATTATGATCAGCTAGGATTCATACCAGGAAAGCAGGGCTGGTTCCATATTAGGAAAACTATTAGTATTATTGATCATATCAACAACAAAACTAACAAAAACCACATGATTATCTCAATAGATGCAGAAAAAGCTTCCAACAAAGTACAACACCCATTCCTATTAAAAGCACTGGAGAACATAGGAGTAAAGGAAACTTTCCATAAAACAATAAGCAGTATCTACCTAAAACCATCAGCAAGCATTATATGCAATGGAGATAAGCTAAAAGCATTTCCAATAAGACCAGGGGTGAAACAAGGATATCCATTATCACCACTATTATTCAATATGGTACTAGAAATGTTAGCTGTAGCAATTAGACAAGATAAAGATATTCAAGGAATAAGAATAGGCAAAGAAGAAACTAAGTTATCACTCTGCAGATGATATGATGATACACTTGGAGAATCCCAGAAATTCAAGTAAAAATCTATTTGAAATAATACACAACTTTGGCAAAGTTGCAGGTTACAAAGTAAATCCGCACAAATCTTCTGCATTCTTATATGTTAATAACAAAGTCCAACAGCAAGAGATAGAAAGAGAAATCCCATTTAATGCTAGGGTAGACACTATAAAATATTTGGGAATTTACCTGCCAAAAGAAACTCAGGGACAATATGAACACAATTACAAGACACTTTTTGCACAAATTAAGTCATATCTAAGTAAGTGGAAAAAACATCTGTCTCTCATAGGTAGGCTGAGCCAATATAATAAATATGACAATTCTACCTAAATTAATTTACTTATTTAGTGCAATACCAACTAAACTATCAGACAATTATTTTCTAGAGCTGGATAAAATAATATCAAAATTCATCTGGAAGAACAAAAGTCCAGAATTTCAAAGAGATAAATGAAAAGAAATGCTAGGGAAGGTGGCCTAGCACTACCAGATCTCAAATTGTATTATAAAGCAGCAATTATCAAAACCACTTGGTACTGACTAAGAAACAGAAGGGTAGGCAAATGGAATATGCTAGGTACTCAAGACACAGTAGGCAATTAATATAGCAATCTCCTGTTTGATAAAGCCAAGGACCCCAGATTCTGGGATAAGAACTCACTGTTTGACAAAAATTGCTGGGAAAACTGGATAACAGTGTGGCAGAAATTAGGTATAGACCCATACCTGACACCGTACACAAGAATAAAGTCCAAATGGGTACATGATCTAGGTATAAAGATTGATGTCCCAGACAAACTAGAGGAGCAAGTGATAGTGTATTTATCAGATTTATGGAGAAGGGAAGAATTTTTGACTAAAGAAGAGATAGAAAGCATTATGAAGTGCAAGATGGATAATTTTGATTACTATAAACTGAAAAGTTTTTGTACAACCCAACCCAATGCAACCAAAATTCGGAGGAATGTAGTATATTGGGAAAAAAAAATTTATAGCTAATCTTGGGGATAAAGGTCTCATTTCTAGAATACATAGAGAATTGAGTCAAAGGTAGAACAATACAAGTCATTCCCCAATTGATAAATGGTCAAAGGATATGAACAGACAATTTTCAGAGAAAGAAATTAAAGATACCTATAATCATATGAAAAAATGCTCTAAATCACTTTTGATTAGAGAAATGCAAATCAAAACAACTCTGAGGTACCACATCACACCAATTAGATTGGCAAACGTGACAGAACAGGAAAATGATAGATGTTGGAGAGGATGTGGGAGAGTTGGAACACTAATTCATAGTTGGTGGAGCTGTGAGCTCATCCAACCATTCTGGAGAGCAGTTTAGAACCATGCCCAAAAGGCTACAAAAAGGTGTATACCCTTTGACCCAGCAATATCGTTTCTAGGACTATATCCCCATGAGATCATAAAAATGGGAAAGGGTCCCACATATACAAAAGTATTTATAGCAGCACTCTTTGTAGTGGCCAAAAACTAGAAATCAAGGGGATGCCCATCAATTGATGAATGGCTAAATAAATTACGGTATATGAATGTAATGGAATACTATTTCACCGTAAGAAATGATGAACAAGAAAACTTCAGAGAGGCCTGGAAAGACTTATATGATGTGATGCTGAGTGAAAGAAGCAGAACCAGGAGAACTCTGTGCACAGAAACAACCACAGTATGCAAGAATTTTTTCTGGTAGACTTGGATCTTCATACCAATGCAAAGTCATTTCAAAAAAAATTCCCAATGGTTTTCTTTTCATTATTATTATTATTATTTTTAATTTATTTATTATTTTTAATTAATTAATTAATTTATTATTTATTTATTATCTATTTATTATTATTAATTATTTATTAATAATTTATTTAATTATTAATTTATTTATTATTTTTTAATTTATTTATTTAATTAATTTATTTAACTTTTAACTTCCATTTTCACAAAATTTTCTCCCCATTTCTGCCCTCCCCCCAGCCCCGAATGCCGAGCATTCTAATTGCCCCTATCACCAAACTGCCCTTTCTTCTAACATTCCTCCCTTCCCTTGTCCCCTTCTTCTCTTTTGTCCTGTAGGGCAAGATCACTTTCTATACCCCATTACCTGTATTTCTTATTTCCTAGTAGCAAGAACAATACTTGACAGTTCCTAAAACTTTGAGTTCCAACTTTTCTTCATCCCTCCCTCCCCATCCATTCCCTTTGGGAAGGCAAGCAATTCAAAATAGGCCATATCTGTGTAGTTTTGCAAATGACTTCCATAATAGTCATGTTGTGTAAGACTAACTATATTTCCCTCCATCCTATCCCACCCCCCCCCATTGCTTCTATTCTCTCTTTTGATCCTGTTCCTCCCCCAAGAGCGCTGATTTCAAATTGCTCCCTCCTCCCACTGCCCTGCCTTCCATCGTCCCCCCCAACCCTGCTTATCCCCCTCTCCCTCACTTTTCTGTATTGTAAGATAGGTTTTCATATCAAAATGAGTGTGCATTTTATTCCATCCTTTAGTCAAATGTGATGAGAGTAAACTTCATGTTTTTTGTCTCACCTCCCCTCTTTTTCCTCCACTGAAAAGTCTTTTGCTTGCCTGTTTTATGAGAGATAATTTGCCCCATTCCATTTCTCCCTTTCTCCTCCCAATATATTTCTCTCTCACCCCTTAATTACATTTTTTTAAGATATGATCCCATCCTATTCAATTCACTCTGTGCTCTCTGTCTGTGTGTGTGTATGTGTGTGTGTGTGTGTGTGTGTGTGTGTGTGTAATCCCACCAACTACCCAGATACTGAAAAGTTTCAAGAGTTACAAATATTGACTTTCCATGTTGGAATGTAAACATTTCAACTTTAGTAAGCCCCTTATGACTTCTCTTTGCTGTTTATCTTTTCATGCTTCTCTTCTTTCTTGTGTTTGAAAGTCAAATTTTCTTTTCAGCTTTGGTCTTTTCATCAAGAATGCTTGAAAGTCCTGTATTTCATTGAAAGATAATTTTTTCCCCTGAAGTATTATACTCAGTTTTGCTGGGTAAGTGATTCTTGGTTTTAGTCCTAGTTCCTTTGACTTCTGGAATATCCTATTCCAAGTCCTTCGATCCCTTAATGTAGAAGCTGCTAGATCTTGTGTTATCCTGATTGTATTTCCACAATACTTGAATTGTTTCTTTCTAGCTGCTTGCAATATTTTCTCCTTGACCAGGGAACTCTGGAATTTGGCCACAATGTTCCTAGGAGTTTCTCTTTTTGGATCTCTTTCAGGCAGTGATTGGTGGATTCTTTCAATATTTATTTTGTCCCCTGGTCCTAGAATATCAGGGCAGTTTTCCTTGATAATTTCATGAAAGATGATGCCTAGTCTATTTTTTTGATCATGGCTTTCAGGTAGTCCCATAATTTTTAAATTGTCTCTCCTGGATCTATTTTCCAGGTCAGTTGTTTTTCAAATGAGATATTTCACATTATCTTTCATTTTTTCATCCTTTTGGTTTTGTTTTGTGATTTCTTGGTTTCTCTTAAAGTCATTAGCCTCCATCTGTTCCATTCTCATTTTTAAAGAACCATTTTCTTCAGTGAGCTTTTGACCCTCCTTTTCCATTTGGCTAATTCTGCTTTTGAAAGCATTCTTTTCCTCATTGGCTTTTTGAACCTCTTTTGCCAAATGAATTAGCCTATTTTTAAAGGTGTTATTTTCTTCAGCACTTTTTTGGGTCTTGTTTATCAAGTTGTTGACCTGATTTTCATGCTTTTCTTGCACGTCTCTCATTTCTCTTCCCAGTTTTTCCTCCACTTCTCTTACTTGATTTTCAAAATCCTTTTTGAGCTCTTCCATGGCCTGCGCCCATTGAATATTTATTTGGATGTTTGGGATATAGAAGCCTTGACTTCTGTGTCTTTTCCTGATGGTAAGCATTGTTCTTCCTCATCTGAAAGGAGGGGAGGAGATATCTGTTCACCAAGAAAGTAACCTTCTATGGTCTTATTTTTTTCCCCTTTTTTGGGCATTTTCCCAACCAGTTACTTGGCTTTTGGGTCCTTTGTCAAGAGTAGTGTTTACTCTGGGAATCTGTGAGATCTTAGTTCCTCCGAGATGGCACGATCAAGTGTGTACTGGTCTGGAGGCAGAGGGGGATTTTCGTGCCCAGAATCTTAGCAGTTACCTCTCCACAGCCACCTGGCCTCCAGTTCCACCAAGTTAGCACTGGGGGCTGATTTTCAGATAAGCTGGATGGGCAAGGACACCATTCTGTGTGAGACAAAGACCAGGTTGCCCAGGGCCTCCACACAGGGCTGAGGTAAAACTCAGCTCTTCAATGACCCCAGGGGTCTTTACGCTCCAACAATAGATCATTCTGTTCAGGCTGCTATGCAGCCTCTGTGGCTGCTGTGGGCTGCTGGAGCTATGGGAAGGCCCTTCTCCCTTCCTGGCCAGCTGAGAAAACCCTGTCACTGACCTTTGGCACCTGTGGGTTGAGGGATCTGAGGACCCGCTGCTGGGACTGGAGATTCCGCCCCTGAGGTGTCCTCCTCCCAGAGTCTTGTCCCAAGGGGCCACATGGCCAAGGCTGGGCTGGGGTCTGCTCCGTGTCCAGCACAAGCGATGTTTCCCGTGGGCCTTTCAGGTCACCCTGGGCTGGAAATCTCCTCCACTCTGTTGTTCTCCACTTCTGCTGCTCCAGAATTTGTTGAGAGTCCCTCTCTACAGGTATTTTGTGGGCTGTGTAGGGAGACCCTGCGTAAGTGTGTCTTTCTAGTCTGCCATCTTGACTCAGCCCCTCAATGATCTTCTAAGGCAAAATACCTTCTACATTTAGAGAAAGATTTATGGAATTCAATCACAGAATGTAGCAAATTGTTGTTGTGTGTGTGTGTGTGTGTGTGTGTGTGTATTATGTTTTGGTTTCTTATATGATTTCTCCCATTTATTTTAGTTCTTCTACACAGCATGACTATAATGAAAATATATTCAGTAGGAATGTAGGTGTAGATCCTATAGAGAATTGTACGCTGTCTTAGGGAGGAAGGGTGATGGGGAGTGGGGAGGTAGGGGGGAAAAATATGTAAGTTTTATTTTAGTGATTGTAGAGCATTAAAAATAAATGAAATGAATATATTATAAAAAAAAAACACGAAGACAAGTAGATCTTATGTCAGAGTAGAAAATTGGCAGTGACATTCTCCTCTGAAGGATCTATGAAATTGTATCCAAATGAATGGAGTTGACCTTATCATTCATAATAATTTTTTAATATTATAATTACAATTTCTCCTTGGTAAAATTACACTTAAATTTATTCAGGTTCATGCAACTGTATAAGAGGCAGGCTGTGTATATACCCCCTACACATGTATCTTAGATTTATGTAATTGTGTGTATGTGTATATATTTGTATATATGTATATATACATATGTGTGTATATATGTATATGGGTATATTTGAACACACATATACATGCATATGTTTGTATATATGTGTACAAACATATAAACCTACATATATATATATATGCACAACAGATATATATATATAGCTTCATATCTATGTATATCTAATACACTTATGTGTATATATACATACATACATATAAAGATATATAGAGATAAAATATAGAGAGAGACATGTATCTATATCTATCTATATGTATGTATATATCCTGTAATTCCAGGGATTCTAATAAAAAAACTCTCTAGCAGGGCACATCAGCCCCTTCCCTGCCACTTAATGCCTTACTGAAATGATTGGGCACATATAGATTAAGTGACTTGCAGAGGACCATGCTTCCAGGATCTTTTGGAGACAAAACTTGCACACTAACTTTCCTTAACCCTAAAACTTGTTCTCTACCATGGCAGTCAATCTGTCACTGTCTCTGCATCTATTTCTCTACGTTTCTGTCTCTGTGTCATCATTTTTCCTCTGTCTCTCCCTCTGCCTTTCTTTCTGTTACTCTCAAAAGTGACGCAATAGTGTAGAACATAGTCAAACCCAATGACTGGATTTGGAAATTCTACATAATAGCATAGAGCATAGCCAAATCTAAGAAAAGACAGATAAAGAATAGAAAAGCCTTGATCCTGATCTCAAGGCTGACAAACATTATTGTGTAAAACAATTTCAACATCATCACTGAACAGAAAAATAAAGAGCACAGGACAGAAGCGAGAAGTGCATTGAATAAGAATTATACTTAATCAATTTTTCCACTAATAATTCAATTCAATTGAATTAGCATTTAAATGCATAATATATTCCAGGTGCTCTGCTAGGCACTGGGGGAAAAACAGCCCTGGTATGATGAACACATCTTTCCAGGAGGCAGAAAAATACCTCTAAAGGTGTTCATTGGAAGGTCTCTCAATCACATGCATTTTGTCCTCAGTGACACCAGTAGGTGGACCTTCTCTGATTTATCTGTCACAGATAAATCACAGGAGAGGATCATCTGAAACAGATCAAACCATAAACTTCTCTGAATGAAGATAGTCCTGGACATGAAAGAAGAGAGAGACACAAGTATAGAGTACCTTGTTGAGAAAGCTACTTCATGCCAGAATTTAAGCCATCTAATTAGAATTAGAGGCTCATCCATCCAACGAAGAAAAGGGAATCAGTAGGAGATGATGCAGGTAATCTCAGCCATGAGAAGATACAGCAAAATAATTGTTCCAATTTGAGAAAAAGCAAATCAGTGAAGGGAAGGGCTCTGCTGTTTATTGGTAATTTAGATTATTCCTCATGGTGACTATTCCAAACCTTTTAAAGCCTTCTCAAAATCCCCTCTCTCCTATACATCTCAGATGACCTGGACTTCTCTTTGAGAAGACTGAAGCCCTTGGATAGGAAGCCTTCTGCTCCCTTTCATTACTTATCTTTGGTTTTTTCAAATAACAAATAATATAATTAGGACAGAATTGGGAAGTAAATAACAAGGGAAGATCAAATAGCAGAATCCTTAGTCTTGTTCCTGCAGGCAGAAAAGGGGAACCATCTCTTTCAAATTTATTCCCTCTGAAGTGAGGAGAGTTTGCATCACGGTTGAAACACATTCAGTGCCTCTGTTTCCAATCAACTGACCATGACTAGTTGCTTCTTAGTTCTGCCTCTCACAGCTCCTTTGTCATGGTCCTAAAATTCCTCTTATCATGGAGACCTGCCAGGCTGTGGTTTGCTGTTTTTCCAAACCAAAGGAGTTGCTGCTGATGCTGCTTTTGTTTCCACAGGACAGAATCTTATCACTTCTGTGAGACTGCCTCCAGAGCCAACAGGCACTAAGATCCAATCAGCACATTTTCAATTTTTGTTATTTAGGCCCACCAGACTTGGGAGACACACAAGAGAGAGGTCAGGCAGCTGTGAAGACCTTCCTGATTAACTGCTCCCCTCACCCCAGAGAAACTTCTCCCAGCCTTTACTGCTACCTAGATTAAGGAGAGTAAATTCCTTTTAACTTCCATTAAGTCTTTGACAGCTTATAACTGGCCATGCATATTGCTCTGAAACTTCAAATAAGGATTTAGAAACCTTGACCCTTCCTCCATTTCTCAAAACACCTTATTATCATCACCCACTGTCTCCTCTTTTCTTCTGGTTACAGAAGAAAAAGAAAACAACCTCTTATTTCTCACTTAGGCTAACCTGTGTCTTTATTCCTTCCTATCTCTTCCAGGATCTTGTGCCAGGAATCATCTCCTTTCTATCACATACATTCATTTTTTCTTTCTCCAAAGATTCCAGAATCATAAAAATCCCCAATCACTTAACCTTTCTCCCCATCTAACTCATATTGCATTTCTCTCTTCCTCTTTGCTACTAAATTATAGCTGCTACCCCCTCACCCCTCTCTGCCCTAGCTGAGCACTATACCTCTCTATTGAAATTCCCTAAGTGAATCAATGACTTTCCGTTCACCAGTGATCTTCATCTTCCTTGGTGATATTAACTACTCTTTCCTCCTTGGTGGCCTGCACTCTCTTGTATTCAGAGACACCATTCTCTCCTAGATTTTGTTTTATTTCTCTGTCCACACATTCTCTGTCTCATTCATTGGTTCCTTGTCTTCTTTCTAACCACTAATGGTCTATTGGTCCCTATATCCTTGTCTTTGATCCTCTTCAGTTTGTTCTTTACACGGTACCCCCTAGCTACTCCATTCATTTCCATGGCTTCATCTACCAAATCTATGCAGATGACTCTCAAATCTTTATTTCCAACTCTGTTCTAAGACCCAGATCTCCATTTACAATGGCCTTCATAGACTTACTGCCTAGATGTCTAGCTATTATTATAAATCCAACACATCCAAAATGAATCTTGTTTTCATCTCTCCAACTGCATTTATTTTTATTTATTGCTATTCTTTAAGTTTTATTAATATTTTCTTTTTTCTATCACTGTGATTTCCCAGTAATAATAATCTCTAATAACAACCCTTCCTTATAACAAGTAAGTACAGTTAAGCAAAACAAATGAACACATTGGCCATATATGAAAATGCATACTTCTGGCTGCACCTGTAGTTCACCACCTCTCTGCCAAAAGGGAGAAAGTATACTTCATCATCAGCCCTCTGAAGTCATAATTAGACACTGCACTGATTAGTGTTCTGGGATTTTCCAGTGTTTTTAAACCCATTTTTTGGCTTGATTTCATAATTTCCATTTGTGAATGCCATTTATCATGTATTATAAACTTGAAACCTTGGAATATTCTTTGAATCTTTTCTCTGTCATCCTTCTTATATCTAAGTTTTCACCAATGCCTGTAGATTCCACCTCTATAGCTCTCTTGCCTCAATTGTCACCTTTCTCTCCCACTGAAACTCCTTAAGTTGTCCCTCCATTGCCATCCTCCTGCACCATTACAATAGCTTTCTAACAGGTATTCCTAGTCACAGTGTTCTACTTCAATCCATCTTTTATCATGTTTCCACACTAGACTTTCTGGTACATGAAACTAATCATATTAAACCTTTAGTCAAAGAAAGGCAAAAATCTTAAATAGCTTTCCAATGCCTACTAAGTTCAAATTTCTTTGCTTGACATGCAAAACTTCCATTTTTATCTCCTATCACTTTGCTCTATACCTGAACCAAACAGGATTATGCCCTTTAAATGTGACTCACTCTTTTGGACCTTCATTTTTGCTCATAGTATTCTTGCATATTGACTATCCTCCTTCCTAAAGTCAGACTTCTACCCATTCATTATTGCTAAATTCCTATTAATCCTTTAGAGACCAATTCAAAGACCACCCCCTACACAATGAATTCTTCCTTGGTCTGTAACCCTTTAACAATAATCTTCTGCCTCATATGATTGGTACTTAATGAATGATTATCAATTGACCAGAATGTACTTTGTATCTCTTTAATGTATTTTTCATACAATATGATGTGTTATCTGTACTTACATTTCAAGTCCCTCTTAGACTGTAATCTATTAGATGTAGAAATTATATCACATCTATACCTGTGTCCTCCCCAGGGCTTAAATATTTATTAAAGAGTTAACATGATTGTCACAACAAAGATCTACAAGGAATCAGGGTCACTTCATAATTGAGGGGAAGTGAGCTTGGGACTATAGGACAGGTGAACGTATTTGGCCCAGAGCATACACATGGATGATTCACAAATCAGAGCAGAGATATTCTGTGGTAGAAGGTGCCATTTTCTTTGAAGACATTCAAGGAGCAAAGCAACAGATCATTGACCAAATGAGGATCAGGGAAATACAACTGAAAAAAAGCTTAGAAAACTAAAGTAGTACCCAGCTAGAAACAGGGTGATTCCCTCATCTATTCTTTCTAAACATATATTTGGTTTTTTGGAGAGGTAGAGTGATACAGAAAAAAAAAGAAAAAATCCCTCTAGTTATGGATTCAATGGATCTTCAGTCCCCTTATCTCTACTCACATAGCCATTTTCAGTCTTTATTACTTTTCTCCTAGACTATTACAGTAATCTCTTAATAGGTCTCCCTAACTTCAACTTCTCACTCAAATCCATTCCCTATACCCAGCTAACAAAGGGATTTTCCTAAAATACAGGTCTCACCTACTCAAGAAATTCCAAAACTTCTCTATTGCTTCAAGGATACAGTATAAATTCCTCTGTTAAACATTTCAAACCTTTTACAATATGGCCTCAGCTTACCTTTCCAGAATGTTTTTATATTATTCTCCTCTCACTATGCAATTTAGCCAAATCTATCATCTTGTTCTTCCTCATAAATAGAACTCCATCTCTTGTTGTCATATCTTTGCACTGGATGTCTCTATACCTACCATATACTCTATCTTCACTCTTATTCTTGAGGCTTACAACTATATATATATACATATATATATATACATATATATATATACACACACACATATATATATGGTTGTATATATATATACATGTACGTATATATGATATATATGCCATATATATGTACATATACATATATATGGCAAATCAAAAGTAATCTTGGAGGGAAAACATTAGCATTAAGGAGGATGAGGAAAGGCTTCTTATTTGTAGAAGGTGCAATTGAGCTTAGAGACTTGAAGAAATTCAAGGAAGCCAGAAAGTAGAGAGAAGGAGAGAGAGAGAGAGAGAAAGAGAGAGAGAGAGAGAGAGAGAGAGAGAGAGAGAGAGAGGATTCCAAGAATGGGGGAGAGTCAATGAAAATTCACACAGTTAGGAATGTCACTGAATAGGTGGAAGTGAGTAAGGAGTAAGAAGACTAGAGGGGTAGGAAGGGGTCAGCTTGTGAAGGTCTTGAAAAGACAAACAGAGGATTTTATGTTTGATTCTGAAAGTAGTAGGGAATTTATTGAAGGAAGATGGGAGGATAGGGTGACATGTTCAGTTATGTGCCTTAAGAAGATCACTTTGGCAGCTGAGTGGAGGATAGACTGAGGTGAGGGAGAGGCTTGAGGCAAAGAGCCCAACCAGAAGGCTATTTCAATAATCTAAAGATGAGGTGATGCCACCATTTGGGGCCAGGTGGTAGTAGTGTTAGAGAAGAAGAAAGATGTATATATAAGAGATATTTCAAAGATAGAATTGGTAGGATTTAGCAACAGATTAAGTAGGCAGGAGGAATGAGAGATAGAGGAATCAAGGATGATACCTAGATTTCTGTCCTGGGTAACTGAGAGGATGGTAGTGCCATCAGTGGGAGGAGTGAAGTTTTGAAGAAGACAAACCCTAACCTTTCCCTAGAGGGAAAGCTAATGAGTTCATTATTGAATGTGTTGAGTTTAAGATGTTTATGGAACATTCAGTTCAAATTATCTAATAAGCAGTTGGAGATGTAAGGGATTTGTGCTTGCTAAATAGACTTGAGAACCATCTACACAGAGATAATTGGATCTATGGGAGCTGATGAGATTACCAAGTGAAATAGTATGGTGGGAGAAGAGAAAATGGCCCAGGGCAGAATCTTGAGATACATTCAGAGTTAGCAGGTGTGGCCTTGATGATGATCCAGCAAAGGAGACTGAGAAGATGTCAGACAAAAATAGAACCAAGTAGGAGAATCAAGAGAAAGCAGTTTCAAGAAAACCAAAGGAAAAGGTAACATCCAGAAGGTTAGATAGGTAGGAGAACCAAAAGAAAATGGTGTCCCAAAAACATAGAGAGAAGTAAGTATCAAGAAAAAGAGGGTAATCAATAGTGTCAAAGTCTACAGAGAGGATAAGAATGATGAGAATTTTTGAAAGACCATTAGATTTGGGAACTAAGAGATCCGAGGTAACTTTGTAGAGAACAGTTTCAGTTGAATTGAAGTGTAAAGCCAAGCTGAAGAAAGTTGAGAAGAGAGTGAGAAGAAAGCAGGGGCATCAATTATAGACAACTTTCTTGAGGAATTTAGCCTCAAAAAGGAGAAGGGATATAGGATGATTGCTAGCAGGGATAGGCTAATGAAATGAGGTGCTTTGTTTGTTTATTTTTAAGAATGGAACACCAACTTTTGGAAGCCAAGATGGCAGAGTAAGTAGTAAACTGCTATAACTCTCCCATATTCACCTTCAAACAACCATAAAATAGCACCCCAAATAAATCTTAGAACAGCAGAACCAGCAAAAAGATGAAGTAAAACAATCTTTCAGTCCAAGAAACTTGGAAGATTGGCTGGATAGGTTTGTCTCACTCATGTAAAAAGGGAGCCCTGTCCAGGACAGGAAGTATTCCAGCAAGCCAGCAGCAAGCTCCACTTCAGCAAACCAGGGGGAGATCCTGAGCCACAGGGCAATGTAGCAGGCAAATGCCAACACCAGGACCCTTCATCTGCCTCAGCAAAGTCAGGGAAATGGTGAACTCCAGCTCTGAGAACTGCCACATGCTTCAGTGTATTTCTGGGAAAACAAGCAACCCAGTGTCCAGACCATGCTTCAGTATAACCCTGGGGAAATGCAGAAACATCACTGGTCTCAACACATGCCAGACACTAGAACTTGAACCCCAGCTCAGCCCCAGGTAAACTTCCAGACCCCTACAACCTCCAGTATCACCAGCCACCACCCCACTCCATCTCCTCAGCACAGCACTAGAATGAGGGTCCCCCATGGGTCAGCATCAGTGCAGCACCAGGTAAAAAGTCAAGCTCTTCAGCCCCTGTCACAAGAAGCCTTGTGACATTGCCACTTCCACTCTGAGAATAGAGCTCAAATTTAAAAGAAAGGAGATAGGCCAAAAAAAGATTAGCAAAAAATAACTTTTAAAAATCTGACTACAGAAAGTTATTATAGTGATGGGGAAGATCAAGACAGAAACTCAGAAGAGGACAACAATGTCAAATCCAAAAACAGTTCATGGAAGAACTAAAAGAGGAGATTAAAGAAGAGGTAGAAGAAAAATTGGGAAAAGAAATGACAGTGAAGCAAGAGAATTATGAGAAAAGAGTCAACAGCTTAGAAAAGGAAAACAACTGCTTAAAAAGTAGAATTGGCCAAATGGAAAAGGAGATACAAAAATCCACTGAACAAAATAATCACTTAAAAATGACCAAATGGAAAAGGAAGTAAAAAAAAACTGAGGGAACTCCTAAAAAGCTAGAACTGGACTAATGTCTCTATGAGACCTCAAGAGTCAATCAAACAAATTCAGAAGAAGAAAACAAATTCAAAACAAACAATTTGAAAAGAAGAAAATGTGACAAATAATCTGAAAAATAGATCCAGAATCATTGAACTAACTGAAAGCCATAATCCAAAGGAGGACCTGGATGGCATCTTTCAAAAAAATTATCAAGAAAAACTGTCCTGATATCCTGGAACAAGAGGGCAAAACAGGCACTGAAAGAATCCACCAATCATCTCAGGAAAAAGACTCACAAATGAAAACTCCAAGGAACATAATAGCCAAATTTCAGAATTATCAGCTCAAGGAAAAAATACTGCAAGTCACCAGAAAGAATTCAAATATTGGATAGACACAATCAGAATTACACAGGACTTAGCAGTTTCAAAATTAGAGGACCAGAGATCATAGAAAATGATATTATGGAAGGCAAAAAAAGTAGGACTACAACCAAGAATCAGCTACCCAGAGAAATTAAGCATAATACTTCAAGGGGGGGAGAAATGGTCATATATTAAAAGAGAAAGATTTTAAGCTTCATAAGGAGAAGATCAGAATTGAACAAAAAAATAGACCTCTGATATCAAGACCCAAGAAAAGCCTAAAAAAGTATAAAGGGAAAGGAAAGCATAAAGGATTCAAAGGAGCTGTGTATAGCCCTATGGGAAAGATGATACTTGTAATTCTTAAAAATTGTATCACTAATAGTACAGCTAGAAGAGATATACACAGAGGGTATGGATATAAGGTGAATTAGAGGGAATGACATAAAAAAATTGAGGAGTGAGAAAAAGGAGTACATTGAGTGCAGAAGGAAGAGAGAGGTAAAAAGAATAAATTATTTCACATGAAGAAGTGTTGAAAAACTATTACAGTAGAGGAAAATATGGGAGAGTGGGCAGTAGATATCTCTTGAACCTTACTCTCATCAACACTGGCTCAAAGATGGAATAAATACACAGTCAATTGAATATAGAAATCTATCTTCCCACAGGAAAGTAGGAGGGGAGGAGATTAAAAAAGGGGATGGGGCTGACAGAAAAGAGGGCAGATTGGGGGAGGTGACAGATGGAAAACACTGTTGAGGAGAGAAAGGGTGAATGAAGAGAGAGGACAGAAGAGAAAAAATAGGATGGAAGGAAATACACAGTAAGTAATCACAACTGTGAATGTGAATGGGATGAACACTCCCATCAAATGGAAGCAGATAGCAGAGGGGAGCAAAAACCAGAATCCTACAATATGTTGTTTACAAGAAGCACACCTGAAACAGAGATACATACACAGAGTAAAAATAAGGGGATGGATCAGAATCTATTATGCTTCAGCTGAAGCTAAAAAAAATAGTAATGATAGCAATCCTGATCTCAGACAAAGCAAAAACAAAGATAAACCAAATTACAAGAGTAAAGGAAGGAAGCTACATCTTGCTAAAAGCTACCATAGACAATGAAGTAATATTATTACTAAACATATATAAACCAAGTGGTGTAGTATCCAAATTCTTAAAGGATGGAGAAGGGAAGAATTCATGACCAAACAAGATAGACAGAGCATTACAAAATGTAAAATAGTTAATTTTGATTATATTAAATTAAAAAGGGTTTGCATAAATAAAACCAATGCAATCAAGATTAGAAGGAAGGCAGAAAGCTGGGAAACTGTCAATTGTCTCCAATAAAGGCTTTATTTCTCAAATATATAGAGAACTGAGTCAAATTTATAAGGACACAAGCATTGTGTCCTTGATAAATTGATAAATGGTCAAAGGATATAAGCAGATGGTTTTCAGATGAAGAAATCAAATCTATCTATAGACATATGAAGAAGTGCTCTAAATCACTTTTGATTAGAGAAATGCAAATTAAAACAACTCTGAGGTACCACCTCATATCTATCAGATTAGCTAACCTGACAAAAGAGGAAAATGACAAATGTTGAAGAAGATATGGGAAAATTTGAATGCCAATGCCAATGCACAATGCAATGTTGGTGGAGTTGTGAACTGATCCAACCATTGTGGAGAGTAATTTTAAACTATATATGAAGGGTAACCAAACTGTGCATACCTTTTGATCCAGCAATATTGCTATTTGTTTTGTATCCCAAAGAGATCATAAAAAGGGGGGAAAGGACCTACATGTGCAAAAAACATTTTTAGCAGTCCTTTTCATTATTGGAAATTGAGAGGATGCCTATCAAGTGGGGAATGACTGAACAAGCTATGGTATACAAATATAATGGAATGCTGTCTGTAATGGCAAGTAAAATAGGATCTTTTGCTGTTTTTATTTTAGTATAATCAAGAAGTATAATGTCTCTATTTGAATGTGACTGAAGAGGATCTTTCCCCCACATTGTTGGGCCTGGGAAGATTTGGAAGAGGGTCCATGCCTTTTGTTTATGAGGCACAGGTTCTCAAGGAATATGATGCCCACTGGCTCTGAAAAAGTGTATAAAGGCTCTGAGGGTGAAGTTTTATTTTGGAGCTTAGTTTTTGTATTAAGGTTTGCGTGCTAGACTAGGACTCTGGGAAGACACTTTAAGGAGGCCCCCAGCTTTGAGAACTCAGATGTCATGCTTCCCTCTCTGGTAACTATGGTCTGCTCTTTACAAGTAAAGAATGATAACAGTTAAAAATGGAACCCCGCAAAATACCATAGACCTCAATTATAAAACAACTCATTAGCAAGTATTTTAAATATAATGTGACTCATATCATATTTCTCAAAGTATAACTACACAAAGGAAAAATCTGATATAATCTGATTAACTTTTAAAGCAAGTAGTAGTCTTGTTTCCTAATACCAATGTAAGAAATATCTAAACTGTCAATAGTGTCAATAAATTAAAATGAAATATAAATTAAAATAAATATAAAATATAAAATTAAATGAAATATAACTTTGATGAAAAATCTAATTTACTTTTTGAGTGAATTATCACTTTGGGCTGTGAGGTTCCTTTTTAAATCATAGGAGGCATCATACTCCACTTTATGGTCAGGCAGAGATAGCCATGTCCGTTGACTTTTTTATTTCTCTGTATTTCCTTTGAAGTTCAGGGTGATGACTCCCCTGAACTAGGTGAATGATATATGTGCTTGATCAAAGGAATGATACATGTGCTCAATTAAAGTGATTATTAACCCCTGAAAAGTTGTCTTTCCTTTTATGAATGCAGATCTAATAACCTGTGCTAGGAGACCCCCCCCGTATATGTTGGGGTGCTTACTGATACACTATTGTACAATAAGAAACAGCAAACAGACAGATTTCAGGAAAAACCTGGAAAGACTTGGATGAATGGATGCAAAGTGAAATGAGCAGAATTAGGAAAACATTATACACAGTATCAGCACCATTTTGTAATAATCAACTATGAGTGTCTCCACTTTTCTCACCAACACTGATCCATGACAAGTACAAAGGACTCATGAAGGAAAATGCTATCCATATCCAGATAAAGAACTGATGGACTCTGAATGCAGATCAAAGCATATTTCTTAAAATTTACTTTATTCTTTTTCTGTGACTTTTTCCCCTCTGATCTGTTTCTTCTTTCACAACTGTGACTAATTTGGAAATATGCTTCACATGTTCACGCATGTATAACCTATATCAATTTGCCTACCATTTTCAGAAGAGGGAAGGGAAGGAGGAAAGGAAGGGAGAAAAATTTGAAACTCAAAAATGAATGCTAAAAATTGTCTTGACAAGTAATTGAGAAAAATAAATACAATTTTAAAAAAAGAAATTGAAAACTATGGTTACTATCTAGAAAAAAGAATGGAAGATCTTGGAGAATGCTTCTAGGCAGCAGGGAATCACCTAGTAGACAGGGATGCACTAAAAATTAGTGAGAGAGTGGAACTCATGGAGGAGACAATCTGCTGGAGGAAACAAGATGGCATGGGGTCATGCCTGTGTGGCGTTTGGTGGATCTCTCCATAGATTGTGACCAGGGAACAACTGATTCAAATATAAATGAGAATTATAAATGAAATGCTCTGAGACCAGATGGAAGAGGTCAAATTGGAGAGACAAGATGTACACACACACACACACACACACACACACACACACACACACACACAATAGAGATTGGTGAATAAGAGAGTAAATTATTCAGTATTATATACCACTAATAAAAAATGTTCATGCAAGTGTTCAGACAATAATTGAAAAGTTGTTGGAGAAGGATGGGAAGGCTTTTTTGAGGAGGAGAATGTCAGCTGGGACTTAAAACATGAGTAGGAGATAAACAGAGAAGAGGGGGCAGCAGACAATAGTTGGCAAGCTTTTATTAAGGGCTCACTAAGTGCCAGGCTCTATGCTAAGTACTGGAATTATAAAGAAAGACAAAACACATGGACTAGCAATTCCATATTAGAAATGAGAATGCTTAGCATAGTGACAGCAAAGAGGCAGAAATCAGCATGACAGATCACAGATAGATGAAGAAAAGAAAAGAATGTAAGAATAGAGCTGGAGGAGAGAGGGGAGAGGAGGGAAAGACTAAAGGGCTTAACTCAACTGGTATTCAAGTGGAGGTTAAATAAACATATTGTAGAAAAGACTCAGACCTCAAATAGGTATGGAAACATAGGTTCCCAAAGTGGGCAATACTGCCCCCAGCGGGGCACTTGAACAATGGGGGATTATAGTAGCCTCAGACACAATTGGAGGGGCATTGAATAAAACTAAGAGTTAATCTAACCTAACTCCAGAGGGGGCACTGAATAATTTTTTTTAAAGGGGGAGGTAGGCCAAATAAATTTGGGAACCACTGGATGATTCTTCAGGCCCCTTCCAACTCTTAGGTTCTATGGTTCTATAAGGAGAGAATTCTCAAGAGGCCTTGTTTGTGACAAAGGTTTTCTATGAATCATTAAGCATCAGTAGATATATACAGCTATCTTAAAAGTAGTAGTCAAGCTTAGTCCTCATCAAATAATAATCAAATATTTGGTCTTAAGACATTCATAACTGAATTCACTCTCTGGCCTTTCTCTTGATGGTGTGTCTCCCTGGATGCTTCTGTATACTCTGATTCTTACAGAGTAGAATCCCTTACCCTTCGAAAGTTCTTCTTTGGCCAACATCTGGCAGTTGCTCCTGCTGGCTATGCCTCCTGCTTGTCAACAACAGCAATCAAAGTGACAGTGACGTAATTGAGGAGTTTGTTGATGACACCCTATGAGATGAGCTTGATCATGACTGGGCTGCGTTCTGTGAGGGTGTTTGGGAGGATGGCTTCTCCCAGCTCTGGTCCAGACAACTGCTATTGCAAATGCCCTAGAGGACTCCTCAACAACAGTCTCCACAAACCAACAACTCTCAGGTGGAGAGATGAACCCATTAACAAGTCACCTCAGAGAGGCAACCTCCCCTCCCCGCTGCCCTTGTCTTTTTCACTGTGCCTAGACCATTTCAAAAACCCTCTAATTAATCTCCCTATCTCATCTCTTTCTACTCCAAACCATTCTTAACTCAGCTGCTGAAGTGATTTTTCCTCAAGAACAGGTTGGACCCTATCACTTCCCTGCTTCATCAAAACCAGTGGTTCCTATTACCTCCCAGATCAGTTATGAAGTCCTCAGCTTGGTGTTTAAAGTTCTTCAAAGGTTAGCCCCAACCAGCTCCCCTGGAATCTTGAATTCTAGGCTTGGAACTCATCTTTGCTTTCTGGGCTTAGAATCCATCTGAACTGGGCAACCTTCTTATGCCCAACCTGCCCTCAGGGCTGAGAAAACACTGGGTTCTCATTCAGGTGGGCAGACTCTTTAAGTGGCATTTTAAAGATAATGGTCATAGAGTCTTTTAATTTGCCTTTAAAGAAACTTTTCATTTCTCCACAATGGATAGGAGCAGCAGTTTCAGGGGAGAAGAGCTTTGAATGGTATCTTCCTGTCTCAGCAGCAGCCCTCCTATCATTAGCTTCCTTGCTCGCTCTCACTTTCCCCTCTTCTCTCTCTCTCTCTCTCTCTCTCTCTCTCTCTCTCTCTCTCTCTCTCTCTCCCTCCCTCCCTCCCTCCATCACCCTCCCTTCCTCCCTCCCTCTCTCCTCTCTCTCTCTCTCTCTCTCTCTCTCTCTCTCTCTCTCTCTCTCTCTCTCTCTCTCTCTCTCCCTCTCCCTCTCCCTCTCCCTCTCCCTCTCCCTCTCCCCCCCTCTCTCACTCCCTCTCTCTCCCTGCCTCTCTCTCTCTCCCTCTCTCTCCCTCTCTCTCTCCTTCTCTCTCTCCCACGCTCCCCCTGCGGCAAGCTGCAGAATGGGAGCTGCGAGTTGGGAAGCCAGCCGGCAGCTGTCACACAGTGGAGGCAGGCAGCCCGGGCAAAGAGTGGGTCTACTCTGTCATTTAGGATGAATCACTGGGATCTGGCAATAATCTCTATTTTTCTGGTCGTGGTCGGGGAACAGCCCAAAAGCTACACTGGACCAGACAAAGGTAAAGAAGCTTCTTTTTTTTCCAATTTGTTGATTTCCTCTTTACCTGCTTTTCTTTTCAAAGTGTCTTCAGGGCTGGGTTGCTGGGAGCTGTGGGTTGCTGCCAGGCTTAGGCTCAGCCTAGCATGAGGAGACTTCCAGTGGGTGTTTCAGCACCTGGCACTGCATGCCAGCAGGATGCCTCCCAGGCATTAACCTCTTCTGGACTGGATAGAGGAGGAAGGGACCAGATGCAGTGAGACACATGGTGTAGCTTTATACATTGCAACCTAAATGCAACTTCCAGATGCAGTTTCCATACATACCTGTGCCTGTGAATGAGCAGGGGATTAAACAAGTCTGGAGTGGTCCATGGGCTCTGGGCTTGGCTACAGGAACTGTCCCTGTGTGTGGTAAAGGCTCCTGGCAGATTTACTCCCTCGAGATTCATATTCTTCAATTTCATCACTTCAAGAGTTGGTCTCCTGGGTTGCTGTAAGCAGCCTAGCCTTCAGTATTTTCTTCAGGAAGCCTGGATAGAGCTGGATAGCTCTAATTAATTTTTTTTTGAGTTACTTAATACTATTTGTTAAATCCCCAAGACTTGGGAGGTACCAGTGCTATCCAGGGATGAGTATTCTCAGTCCCTTCTGGGCTGCTTATACTTTAGCCAGGTGATGTCTCCTTTTGGCAAGGACAGTGTATTTACTTAATCCCATTCCCTAACCATTGGTTACTCTTGGCCAGCAGCCACCACACTCCAGAACCCATGAAGCCCACTCTTTACCTCTGTAATGATTTTCTTTCATCTGACAGGGAAGGCATGTCACAGGAACAGGCAGCTTTCTGTTGCTGCAGTCCTGCACTTTGCCTATTTCTGGCTTCTAATTGGAGCTGCTGCCTCCCTGTCACGGCCTCCTCATCCACACAGTGCACACCTCATGTGTTTGCTTTAACCAGGCTCTAAGAGCCAAGGATCTGCCTTTGTGGGGGCTGGGACGCTAGAGGAGGTTGTGCCTGCTTCCAAAAGCAAACCTGGCTATCTACTGTGCTGAACAGGGTGCTGTTTGTTTGATACTCAGTCAAGTATCATTTAGACAGAAGAGAGACTTGGGAGAGATAAGGACCAGGTTGGTTCAAGCCCCTCAATATGGTGTTTTCAAATGAGTCCTCCACTCTTGCCATCTTATTTGTGAACAAGAAAACTAAATAGTCTGTTTAATTCTGTAAATGGAGGAAAAGATCCAATCTACCCCAGGAAGAGGGCAAGTTATGTGTTGCTTCCGTCTGGTAACCCAGCTAAGATCCCTACTACTGCTATAGATTCCAAACTCAATGTTTACAAGAGGTCATTGGCCAGGGAGAAATCTTGATCATTTGGAAGTGTTTGGGAATTATATTCTTTTTTTTCTCCCTACCCATGGAATTGTTGAATTCTTTAGCCTTACCCATCATCTCTAGCCAGAGCCATTGCAAGGCCATTCTATGATACGTCTTCAAGACTGGGCAGGACTAGAATAAACTTGACATTTGAGCAGATGTTGGAAGCATGTTAAGGTTGTGTTGTTTCTAGAATTAATGACTTCTCTAGAGTCTTATGGACATAATGAAGCTGTCACCTTCTGTGGTGAGTGAGTGATGAGCCTTCTGTCTGTTGAATTTGCTGGGACCTTAGCCCTCTACTCTCCCTTCTCTGCCAGCCATCGCACTTGCTTCTCCCATGCTTTAAAGTTGGTCCTTCCTGATTAATTCTACTCCCCAGAACGCAATTCCTTGAATGGGCGGAAACTTTTGGCAAAATCTCAAGAGAGAGGTTTGACTCTTCTTGGTCAGTAGGAGACTGTGGCACTTGGGTTCAGCGGTTTTAAGGTAGAAGCACATGGAGCCTTGCAGTAAAAGACAGTCTGCCACGCTTCTTGCCTAGGCATGCTAAGGATGTTGCCAAGTGAGTTCCACATCCTCCTCTGGAGGCTACTCTTTTGTGCTGTTTTGCAAATATTCTAGGCTTGGGAAGTGAGAGGGGTGGAGCTATAAGTAGGAATTCTTTTAAATGTGACAAAACAGTTGAAGATGGGTGGTGATATTGATGACAGAGAAGGCAATATGATGGTGGGGAAGCTGACCAGTGGTGGTAAAGAGAACAATCTAGTTGTGGATATAATCATACCAAAAGAAGGGTAACCCACCCCCAGCAAGAACCCATCCTTTCCTTTGCCTTTGCAGGAAGGCAGGCCCAGGCTACAGACCCTAGGCACAACAGCCTAGCAATGATTATGCTACCTGGTTGTTCAGGGGTAAGGCTAGGAGATATTGGGACAAAGGTTACCTCTCTGAGAAAGTACACTCCCTTGAAGAAGCTCATCTTCCTGGCTATTAGCACCAGTGATCAACATCCCATTGGCCCTAATGCTACTTAAAGCTCCAGAAAGGAATGATGGAGAAGTGAGCATAGGACCTAAAAGAGTGCTACTAATTTCATGGTTTGCTAAAAGGGTTTAAATCAACTAAAACTATAACTCTCTCTTATTCCCACAACTAAATCATTGTGTTTTAATCAAGTATCTGAGTACATGTTATTTCAATGCAATAGGAGGGACTGTTGTGTCTTTGTCTTTATAGCCTCAACAAATTGTATAGTGTCTGACACACAGGAGGTACTCGATAGATCCTTGTGGAGTTGATTAGAATTGTTGTTTTCATGAAACATACTTGAATATAGGTAGTAATCCTAAGATACATGTTTGAATCAGGTGTATGTGTTAGGGAGGTGTAGGTTATAAATTTCATAGCAAGTGATAAATCAATTAGTCTCTGGTATAATGTGAACAAGTGGAAATTGCATTTGCAAAAGCTACCTCAGATAGGTGCTAGCTAAGTGGTGCAGAGGATAGAACTCTGGACCTGAAATCGGGAAGACCCATCTTCATGAGTTCAAATCTAGCCTCAAATTCTTACTAGTTGTGTAACCCTGGACAAGTCACTTACCCCTGTTTGCCTCAGTTTCCTCATCTACAAAATGAGTTGGAAAAGGAAAATGGCACACCACTCCAGTATCTCTGCCAAGAAAAACCCAAATGGGATCATGGAGAGTCAGACACAACTGAACAACAACCTCAGATACGCATTTGCCAACTCAAGTCTCCTTTCCTGTTTCTAGACAATTTCAACGGCCTTCTAATTGATCTCCCTGCCTCAAGTCTTTTCTCATTCAAAACCATTTTTTATTCAGATACCAAAGTTATTCTTCTCAGACTCAAGTTACTTCCCTACTCGATAAACTCTAATAGTTTCCAATCATCGTCAACATCAAATATAAAGTCTGTTATTTGACAACTAAAGCTCTTCATAACATGCTCTTCCTACATTTCCAGCCTTCTTAGTCCCATCTTTCTTTGTATTTCGAGCCTTTGGCACCATGTCTGGCACACAGTGAATTCTTAATAGGTGCTTGTTGACTGACTGTGGGGTCTAGGGGCAGAGTGGATGGGTGGCCTGCATTTTAGAGGCTGAGGAGGACTGATCTCCACAAGCCATTGGGGGTAAACAGTCTATCAGTGGGCTGCTCTGGAGAAGCACTTACAATCGTGAATGCAGGGGCCTTCCAGGCACAACATGGGAGCTGTTTATTCCACTGCATGGGGCATCATTGGCTTTTGCATTTGAGAAGAACTCCTGGGAGCCCAAACAGACTCTTTCTGGCTAAGTCAGGGATACAAAAATGCCCCACTATTAAGTTTATTTTGTCCCTGGGAGACATCATAATGTCATCAGCTTCATGGCTTCTTTCTACCTGGAAAATTATTTAAATGTAGACAGTTCACACAGAGACAGAATATTTTTGGTGTAACTTAGCAACAACATAGAGAAGAGAAGGAGGGGAAGGAGAGAGAGAGAGAGAGAGAGAGAGGGAAAAAAAAAACTCAGGCCGACATCCATAGCTTATGCAAATCTTGGACTGAAATAGTCCCAGCCCTAGTGGATTCAGTCTCTACAAGGGTTCTTGTTGGATCATGTCAACCTAGTTCATTTATTATAATTAACTATACCAGACAGCTTCCCTAATTACCCAAGTCAGGGGCTTGGGCTATCAGGTTGGAAGGGTATGTAGACTGCTTTTGGACTAAGAGCTGACAATGTGATTGCCTTTGGAAAGCTGCATTAGTTTCTAATTAAGGCCAGCCATCCAGAGCCCAAGCATGAAACTCAGCATCAAAGTATGGGAAAAGAATGATTACCGTACCTCAGACTCCAAGGGGACCATTCTTTTCCTCTAAGTTTCCTATCTTTGGATCACTCCATAACTGTGCTTTGGTAAGAGTCCATTCCTTGCAAGATTTATCACCACAGGTAGAGGTGGGGAGTATTGTTGTATCCATAGAGACCTAAATTCCTTTAGAGACCTGGTCCTTTACAGACCTGGATTCTAGTCTTTCCATTTATATTAATTATATCTAGAACCTAGAAGAAGCTATTTAATTTCTCTGTATTTCCTACAGCTGTAAAATAACATGGTAGGCCTGGATTTAAAGTCCCTTTCAACTCTTTTATCCTAAAATTCTAAGAATTATTCTTTCCCACCAGAAGGAGAAGGAATCCAGATCTTAGTGCTTTGGGGATGGCTGTGGCATGGGAAATCTCAGAGAAAAACATGACAGGAGCCATCAAACAAGGCTCAAGGAATTGTAGACATTTGCCAGAGCATTCTTGAAAGCTGTTACTTCCCTGAATATAACAGTCCTGGAAATTAAGCCAGCATTCCAGTAGTAACCACTGGGAATGAGCAGAGACAAGCCCTGTCTTGGATATTAAAGTTGAGAGAGAAGGAAAAGGTGCTGAGTGGTACTTTATATTAATGTTTTATATAGTGAGTAGTAATTTTTCAGTGTTGTTGTTCAGTCACTTCAGTTGTATCCAACTCTCCATGAACCCATTTGGGGTTTTCTTGGCAAAAATACTAGAGTTCACCGTTTACTTCCCCAGATCATTTCACAGATGAGGAAGTAGAGTAAATAGTGAGTTACTCTATTTGAGACCAGATTGGAACTCAGGTTCTCCTTACTCCAGGATTGGTGCTCTATCCACTGTACCACCTATGTGTATCTGGTGAGGAAACACTGTTCTGGTTCTGGGTATTGGATCCCTGCCTCTACTTTCTTTTAAGGGTAATTGATAGGTCTGAAGGCTGATAGCATGCCTTATGCAGAGAATGTGGTTGTGATGAGAAAGGATAATCAGATGGCAGAGAGCTAAAATGAACAAGCCAAAGGTTCTCCAGTGTGTCAGCTCATCTGAAGTCTTAGGCAGGGCTCATCAGATGCAGGTCAGAGCAGTAGTCAAGGCTGATAGTGTGTATATGGAGGGACAGGGAGAATAATGTGTGCCCATCACAAAACCTATTAGGTACTAAGATGAAAAAACAGCACTAAGCATGGGTAAATAACCAGTCATCTCATGGTTTCAAGAAGGGATTTCTTCTGGTGATGACTTTCTAACCATACCCCTTTCTAACCATACCTGTTCTTTGCTCCACTGAAACTAGTGCTGGGCAGATGGCTTAGGAATATGGTGGTATGGGTATGACTACAAGGAGAATTTGGAAATAGCAACTAGACAATCCAGGTGAAACTTGCCAAGAGATGTTTTTAGCCTACCTGCACAGTGTTATTCATTATCCATGGAGAATTAGCCCTTCTCTACTTCTTTAGGTTTGGGCTTTGGAAACCCACTCAGACAAGAAGAGAACATTTGATTTGGAAGTTTTCAGTGACTGTATTTATTAGCATCAACCTCACCATTAAAAATATTCTATAAGCATTTACTTGGGCAATACCCAGAGTGATCAAGGATAAACACTGATCCTACTCTCAGAAAGTCTTTTGCTATCAGATTGAAATTTAGCCAGGCAAAGAATGCTCAAAGATTATCATAGCATGCTCTAGTGGAAAGAATATTATGTTTGGAGTTTAGAGGACTTGAGTTCAAATCACTTTTAATGACCTAATTTTGGGAAAGTCATTTCACTTTCTAAGTCTTGCTTCCCTTATCTATATTGGGCAGCTAGGTGGTGCAGTGGATAGAGTACCAGTGCAAAAGTCAGGAGGACCTGAGTTCAAATCTCACCTCAGACACTTGACACTCACTAGCTGTGTGATCTTGGGCGAGTCACTTAACCCCAATTGCCTCATTCTGGTTCATCTCCAGTCATCCTGATGAATATCTAGTCACTGGATTCAGATGGCTCTGGAGGAGAAGTGAGGCTGGTGAGCTACACAGCCCTCCCTCACTCAAAACAAAGTCAAGTGCAAGTCATGTCATTATTTCTCTGATGGCATGGTCTTTTTCGGCAACGAAGGACAAACACACCATTATCTATAAAACTGGGGGACTGCATTTCCCAGATTCAAAGATTCCTTCTAGTTCTATGATTTCTCAAACATTATTCTTAAATACTTCTAAGGATCTTCTCCATGATGCTTCCTCTTTTCCACTCCCACTCCCCAAAATATTACCTTGAATCATACTCATACACACATACATATGCATATATAAATATTACTTATCTGTGTATATGTTGTCTTCCCCAATCAAATGTAAACTCCTACAGGGCAGGGATGATTTTATTACTATTTTTATGTCCCTAGTATGGTTCTGACATACAATAGACTTTTCTTAAGTATTGCTGATTGACTGGCATACTGATTTCAATAATGAACTCCTTTCAATAATGCAGATTTAGTCCCTCTACAATTTAGTAGATGGTCATTGAGAATTGTTTGCTATTTCCTCTCTCTTCTCTCCCACCCCCACCAAAAAAATATGTCCAAACTGTTATGAACCTCTGTATTTTTTTCAAAGCTGGACCTCAGTTAGCAGAAACACGGTATATAATCAGTCAGTGGGTCCATTCTTGAAGCCTATCCTGATATTAACATGTGCTAAAACTTGAGTTTTTCAGCCACAGCCTTCCAGACCTCATGGTCAGTTCCATGCCACAGAAAGAAATCAAAGACAGGCTTTAAGTAAATTCAAAAGATATATAAAACATGTCTGGGCAATGGAGACAGGGTGGTTGGCATGATACTCAGGAGGACCACCTACTTGAGGATGAGGATAAAATTCCCCTTCCCATGAAAAAGATTCCAGTTATAACAATATAGAGGTAGTCAAAGCAACATTCCATAGCCCCAGAATCCTGGTTCCTGTTACAAATTAGTAACTTCTCTTCCAATTCAAATGAAGCCAGACAGTGGAGAAATCAGATTCCAAACCCCTAGTGCATCTGATGGATACAACTCATTTGGGTGTTTGGGGGTTTTTTGTATGTTTTATTTTATTTTGTTTTTAATTCCTCATAATTTTCCCAATAGTTTTGAAATATTTGAAAATTCATTTTCTCTGGCACAGAACTTTACCCCTTAGTGCTTAATTTCAGTTCAGATTGAATTTTTATGGACAAATGATAAGGAACCCCTGGCAGCCTTAATTACCATATAGAGTACAGTCCCAGCAGTTTCAGTCAAAGTCTTCTTATTAATCAAATGAGAAACATTTTCCAGGACAGGAAGCAAGAGAATTTGATTTTCTAGGGAGCTTCTACCTAGAGAGAGAGAAGGGGAGAGAGAGAGAGAGAGAGAGAGAGAGAGAGAGAGAGAGAGAGAGAGAGAATGTCACTAACATCTCTGCATACATCCTTTCTCCCTTCCTCTCCATCCAGACAATGAAATCAGTTTCTACAACTGAAATTCTTGGGAGTTTAGGAAGGCAGAGTGCAGATCTCAGAGTCAGGAAGATATGGGTTCAGCTGCTATCTCTGATGTATACTGACTGTGGGACTCTGCACAAGTCATTTCATTTCTCTCTACTACAGGCATTCTGTGATATTATAAATTGAAGAACAAGCACTAATTTGCATTGATGGAGAGAGTTTCTTCATTAGAAGTTCCCCATACCAATGAAGTCATAGGATGGCCACATCCTGTTCCATAACCCAAATCAACCCACCTCTAAAAGTCAAGACGAGCTAAATTTACATGTAGGTAGAGTAGGCTTGCCTTGTATGTACTGGAAATAACCTTCATGTTGCAAAGCTTAAATGACTTGCCTTGCCCAGAGCTATGCAGGTCATAAATCAGGTCTTCTCATTTCAAATCTCCCACCCTTTCTCCTTCACTGTTCTGCCTCCCCAAGCTTTCTGAAGAGCTCTGTAATTCCCCAAATGTTTTCCCCATCTTTTGACTGATGCGTAAATTCCCTTTAAAACCTTTCAAACCTATGATATGAGAATCAGACTCAAAGGAACAAACACCCTTGGGGGAGGGGAGGGGCAAACACATTGATTGACATCTCACACAGAAGGGTAGGGAATTGATAGCAAAGTCTTTAGGGAGAGAAATATTTGTTAAGGGATGAGAGTTGCAGAGTACCGAAAGGGAAATGTGACAGAGTGGCTTGGGAGGGGTAAAGGATGCAAAAGACAGCACGCTTGAAAATTCTTGAAAAGGACTATGACAATTGTCCTTGCTTGAGATCCAGGAGCTCAGGGATTGGGACCATGCCTAGAGAGAAGCTATTTTAAGGAGGTGGAGGGAATTCCCTACTCCTACCACCCAGAGTGACCACAGTGGAAACCTGGAGCAAGTAGCCCAGAACTTGTTTCCAGAGCTGGTCATTCACCTGGCTTCAGAAACTTGATAAATGAATCAAAGAACTGAGTGCCAGAACAACCGCTTCCCATCTCCCTTTGACTAGGGTCTGAAAGGACTTTCCATACAGTTGTGTTTTTGCTTTGTGACTTAGTTTGTATTTTAAATCAAATGTCCACCCAGATAAAGGGAGGATCCAGTTGCCGAAGATGCTAATTCCCTTAATTACCTGGTTAAAGTAATAACAGAATCCCAACATCATAAAATTCATCATTAGAAGGACCCTCTGAGGCCAACTGTGCCTGAACAAAAATTCCATTTATACCAAATGGACATCCAGCCTTTGATTAAAGACTCACAGGAAGGGGAAACCCAATATATTACACTTTTAAATAACGGTAATTATTAGGAATTTCCCCAGATATCAAATCTAGTTTTTCCTCTTTCTACTTCTACCCTTTGTCGTCTGAGAGAAAACTGTACATCCTTACTTCCTCTTCCAAATAGCAGTCCTTCAGACACTTGAAGACAGATATCATGTTCTGTCCTGTAATTGTTCTCTTTTCTAGATAAAATATCTCTACTTGCTGTAATGAATCTTCATGTGGCATGATCTTGAAGTTCATCGCTATTCAGATCACCCTTCTCTGGAAGTTCTCCAGTTTGTCAATATCTTTATAAAATGTGGCACCAGGAACTGAACAGAATGCCAATCTTAGTTAAGTCATTCAACATTCATAAAGTAACTACTATGTGCCAGGTGCTCTTCTGGGCCTACAAAGAAAGGCAAAAGACAGTCTCAGTTCTCAAGGAGCTAGGAAAAAACAAGCTATATAGATCTAGACATATAGATAAGTATATACATATGCAAATATATGTATATATATGTATATATACATATACAAATATATGTATATATATATACATATATGATCAACTGGAAGTAGTCTTGGAGAAAAAGGACTAAAATTAAGGAGCACTGTCAAAGGTTTCCTGTAGAATATGGAGGTTTAGCTGGGACTTGAAGAAAGCCAAGAGGCAGAGGTAAGGGGGAAAAAGACCAATATTAGGGAAGTAAGTAAAACATTGATGTATAAGATGTCTTGGTTTTTTTATCATCTCATCGTGCTACCTTTCTTTTCAGAGGACTATTTCTTTGAATGGTCTCAGAATTATCCCGGGATTCTCAGGGAGCCAGCAATGTGGTGAAATTTCAGATATTCTCTAGTTAAGCTGATGAAGAAGTTATGTTTTTGGAGGGAGGAGGAGAAAACAGAGGGACAGCAATGACTTCTCCCAGAATCTCTCTGCTCCAAGCACCAGAGCTGTAGCAACAGAAGTGCAAATGGAACTTTGCCTCAGGGAACTGAATTTAGGGAACCTCAGATTTAAAGAATGCTGACAACAATGTAGAAGCAACATAACTTAGCACCTCGTTAGCAAGAATAATTAGTAAAAATAGTAATCTAGCTCATCAATGGTTCCCACTCTTTCCTCTTCTTTACTGGGTTTCTATCTCTCCAATCACAGAGCAATGTATCACCCTCATTCAAGTGATAGCATAGTTTATGTTGATTGTCCTAGAAATGGTTTGTGGAACTTCCCCAGGTAGAACAATTCTGCCACCCATAACCATTCTCAACAGAACTTATGTCATGGAGGCTGAATGCCTCCATGTTCAGGAAGTTATTAAGGTTATTTTTATTCTGAAATGGGATGGACTATGTGACTCCTTACCTCTGAGGGTCTGAAATTCCTTTATGTAATGTATCAGTTCCTTTATACAATGTATCAATATCTCTATCACTGTGAATATAAAGTCATATATTTACCTTTTAAACACTATCATGTGATATACCTGAAAAAGCAAAATAACATACTTCTTTATTCCCCTAAAATCCCTTTCTTTAATAATTCCATAGTATTATGGAATTCCATAATAATTCCATTATTTCTTCTCTTCCTTCTTATTTTCTCTTGCTCTATATCCTTCAGTACAGTCAATAAGTAGACAATGTTCTCCAATCCTAACGGCAGTAGGGAAAGAAAGGGCAAGAAAGGAAAACTGACCCATCTTCTAAATCCATAACAGTATTAAACTTATGGCCGGATTACAGTCTACGAAACTCTTAAGTGCTGCTAGAACCAGAATGAAATATAATTGGGAAAGGCTTAACAAAACAAATAAAAATACAATACAACATAGATAATATTAATTTGTGTTTTCTAAATCAATGTGGCCCACAAGGATCCATTTATATTTGAATTTTACACCAATGCCCCATAAGCATCTCTGTGAACCTCTAAAATTCATGAAAAAGGAATAATAATAAATACAATAAAATAGACAGCTATAAACTCCTCTATTTGATTTAAGACTAAGCAAAAAGATTGACAGAATCCTAGAGATTTTCTAAATAGAGATAAACTGGAATAGGTAGAAGGTAAGTTAGGAAACATCTTGGTCTCACAATAGAAGACAGACCCAGATGTGGCAATGAAAAAGACCAGGAGCAGATCCTGACATAGAGCAGCCCCAGGCCCTGAGCAGTGTCCACATAGCCTACTATGGACCCAGCATCCAGGTATCCTAGGGTTAAACCATAGCAGTCAAAGCCAAGTTCTTTTTTTTTTGCAGAAGGTTGAGTCTCAACTTAGTTACTGTGCTGAAGATCAAGGAATGCCTTCCTCCATCATCCAGAAGTATGAGAGGGAAGGATGACCCAAGCACATGCTCCTACCCCAGAAACTGAGCCTGGAGATATGAGTAAACAGGAAAAAATGCTAAGCACAATGAAGAAACAGATTGGACTGAGAGATATTCTAAAAACAAGTCCATAGGAAGAGGGCAATTCCATGATAAGTCCAAACAGTGCCTCCGAGAAAAGAACGTCTTGGTCTCAAGGTCTATCAGAATACCTGGAAAAAGTGAGAAAAAAAAGAGATCCAAAATGGAATATCTAGGCAAAACAGAATAGCAAAGATAATTTCCCAAACAGAGATAAAGTTTCTGAGTTCTAATAGCAGGCAACTGAGTGGCAGTATAAACCAGCAGGCAGGTGGTAGCATGATGGTCTGGCAGAAGGTGATTAGGAACTGTCATGAGAGGCATGGATGAAATCTATGTGAGGAAGCAACCGATAGAAAAACACCTACTGTGGGCCGCACACTCTGCTAGACAGGTTACAAAGACAAAAAAGTGAAATGCTCCTGCTCTCAAGGCATTTATATTCTGTTCTATCAGAGAGTGATGAGAACAGAACAGGGGCTCATATTAGGGAACTGAGGTAGTGGTCAGGGTACCAATATGGACATCCAGGAACAGTGAACCTGCTAGCCACAGTTACTAGATGTGGACTATAAGTGAAGATATGGTCACAGGAATTGAAGCAAGAGTCTAGGGCATTTCTAACAGAATATGAGGGTAGAATGCCCCCAGAAAAAGACTACCAGATTCCCAAACTTTCTATCCAGAGGTCAGGGGATCACGGGATCATAGATTAAGCAATGAAAGAGAATATCTAGTCCAACACTTTCATTTTACAGATGAGGAAATTGAGGCTCAGAGAAGTTCCATACCTTGTCCAAGGTCACACAGATAGTCAACAGCAGGGGCTGGAACCCAGGGCTTATGGCTCTAAATGCAGTGTCTATTTTCCTGTACTATTTATCTCCCTTTCCTAGGGTCTGATTTTTCAGCCAGGAATGATGTGGTCCTACCTGTGAGAACTGACAGGACACTGGGTTAGGAAACAAGGTCAATCATTACACCATCATGCTCTCTGGGCTCTCTGTTAATCAACTGGGCTCACCATTACCCACTCAGGATGGAGTTATCAACATCCATCTTCCAGAAAGGGATGCTGAGCGAGTCAATGAAACCACTCACTAATATTTGTGTTTACTTTGTTGTCATTCTCTTAGTGTGTAGTTTAAATTCAAATTGGTCCCATCTTGGGCAGGAACAAGTGGAGAGAGAAGTTGACAAAAAGCAAGCAGGAAGCCGCCTATATTTCAACATGGCATGAAAGCAATTTGTATCGAAAAATCAATTCCATCTACACAAACAGAAAATAAAAGGAAGGAAGGGAAAGGAAAACAAGGCTTGATAACTTTGCAGGGGGCTAGTTTATAGAGCAGACAATGCATTTACTTAGACCAGGACTGTGTCTCCAATCAAGCCTGGGTTGACTCTCTGGCAACATTCTGGTTTTGCTTTTTGTTTTCTTGAAATCACCCCCCCCCCAATACCCAAACAATCCTCCCTGTGTGAAGAAAACTTCCCCCAAATTGCCTAATAGTGTGTGTGGGTGATTGCAACTGATGATACATGTCATTTTCCACATTTGTGGTCTACCGTTTACCTATCGTTTACTAAACATAAGGATATGCTTTGACTTGATGATATGGTGACAATTCAATTCAGCAAGCATTTACCAAGTGCCTACTGTGTCCTAGGCACGATACGGGGAACTGAAAATCCAAGGACCCAAATAAAAACAGTCCCTTTCTCCAAGGAGTATGTATTCAATTATTAGCACATTCTTCCAACATTGCCTGTTGGCTATAACTATAGTTTTGCAGCCTTACTGTTTAGCTGTTACTCACATTGCCATAATGTTATATATTGTTTTCTCCATTCTACTTTCCTCATTCTATATCGCATCCTACAAGTATTCCCCAGTTTCTCTGGATTTTTCACTTTTTTATTCCCTATGGTGCAATATTATTCCATTATATTTATAGACCACAGTTTGTTCTCCAATCAGAGGGCACATTTTTTTTCCCTCTAGCTTTCTGTTACACCAAATAATGCTGCTGTGAATATTTTTGTCCATATGAGCTTTTCTTGCTGTCAATAACCTCCCAGTAGTGAGATCTCTGGGTCAGAGGCTAGGAATAGTTTATTAACCTTCCTTGCATAATTCTAAATTGTTTTCCAGAATGGTTTAACTAGTTTTCAGCTCCATCAAAAGTGAATGTTGGTAATAGCAAGATTTTTAATGCCACCCCTTCCCCCTACCCCCACCATCCTGCAAAATAAATATGTAGTCAGTTTCTGGCAGGTTGCATTCAGCTGAGAAACAAAAAAAAATGGGAGATAATTTCAAAATATTTCAAATAACAATATTAACAACATACAAAGACTCAAACAATCTATGAGGAACTCCTAATATGGGAATATTTTCCACAGTGGTGATAGCAATCTGTCTATATCTTAGCCTCGAAGTCCTGTGAAGTTGCTTGAGGCACATAAAGGTTAAGCGACTTACTTTGGCTTACAAAGCAAATGTTAAGACTTGAACCCATATATTCTTACTACAAGGCTAATACTGACCACTCTGCCAGACTACCTTCACAGGAAAAACAATTATAATTTATATTTGTAAATCATTTTTATCCCAAAGAACTTTTCTCATGATCTATTGATGGATGGCCAGTTCAAATGGAACCATCTCCTTTTTGTGGAAAATTAAAGTAGCTTTGTATGGCAGAGTGGATGGAGTGCTAACCTGGGAATTATACAAACCTCAGTTCAAATTCCCTTTGATGCTTGTGATCTGTGTAACCTGTCTTTTTATCTTTTCTAAGCCTTTGACCACTTTCTAGGACTTTAGTATTGTTATTGTATCTAAAATTCTCACAATCAGGCCTTTTCTTTCCTTTACCATCTCCTCTAAATCAAAGGAAAGAAGGATGGAAGGGAGGAAAGAAGAAAGGGAGGGAGGAAAGATTCTTGAGTATATAACCATAGTCAAGTAATACAAATTCTTACACTGACCTTATTCAAAATGCATTTCTCATTCTGCATATTAGTCCACCAATTCTCTGCCATGAGGTGGGCAACATCCTTCTTTGTGAGTCTTTTGGAATCATCATTCATCTTTTAATTGATCAAAATTCTTAACTTTTTTCACAACTTTCATTTTTACAATATGAAGTTTTTAACTAATTCATTTATTGGTTGTAACCTGCATTTGTAGAAGAATTTCTACAATGAGATTTCTCCATAATGCTGAAATCATCAATGCTTCAGGTATTAGTGTTTACAAACAAAGAAATCATCTCAGAGACATGAAGTGACTCATTTATGATCCAACTCATGTCAGTTCTAGAATTTAAGGTTCTAAACCAATAGCTAATTTTGATCGAATCCTCACTTTTTTATTTACTACCTTTCTGTGACCTTGGCTAAGTCCCTTTATGTCTCTGAACCTGTTTCTGTAGTTATAAAATAAGAAGGTTGGACTTGGCTGGACTATTGATCTATGATCCTCTCTAATGGACCCCCAACAATTCCTTCCCTGATGGCACCATAGGGAAAGACCTCAGCAATAACTGTGCCCTGGCCACCAGCTGGATCTGCTTAGCTACTATAAAATGCCCTTTAAGTGTAACTAATAAAAAGAGTTATAGGTCTTCCCTGTGACTTGATGGTTTTGAAAGTCACAGGTGTCTTCTGGGAGGTCCTGATGGATAGCGTGTGGGCATCTAGTCACAATGCCACATTTGAGCCAGCCCAGGGAAAGGACAAATGACAGCCTGAAGGCTTTAGTTTCCTGGTTTTGACCATAGCACATTCTGGTAACTGAAGCCTTTCATGAAAAACCTGGGATTCTAGCAATTATTGGTGGGATCAAGACAAAAGAACTGGTGGGGACCAGGACATTAAAAAGTAGATGGAGTGCCAAAAGTCATTTAGGTGATCAGAGTTAAATAACCACAGGATGCAAAGTGCTAGGCATTTCAAGGTGGCAAATTCTTCATGATTGACATGTCTCAGAGAATACTATATAATTTGAAAACTATGAGATCTGAGTGCCAGCTGAGTTCCACTTCATCATTTTATAGATAAGAAAGCAGAAGCCCAGAGAATAATACTGATGACCTAATTTGTGTAATGCTTCACACTATTATAACCTATTTGACAGATGAGGAAACTGAGGCTCAGAAAAGTTAACTGATTTATCCAAGCTTTAGCGGCTTCAAGAGCTGAGTCATAATTTGAAATCAGACAGTACAGAGGAAAAAATCCAGTACATAGAGGACTTGGATTTAAATTCCAGCTTTACTATTTACTACCTGAGTAGCTTTGGGTAAGTTACAGCCTCAAGACCTCAGTTTTTTTCATTTTGAAAAATGAGACAGTTAGTCTAAATCCAGAGTTCCTAACCTTTTTTTGTCTTAGACTCCTCTGGCAATCTGGACCCCATCTCAGAATCATACTTTTAAATGTATGAAATAAAATATGTAAGAAAACCAAGGAAACCAATTATATTGAAACAGCAAAATATTTTAAATGAGTTCCTGGCCCCCAGGGAAAGAAATGCCAGACTAGATGAATTTCATGGTCCCTACTAAGCTGATGCTCCTGATTCCAAGTCCCATCTTTTCACTTTGCAACACTGCTAGCATTACAACTTCAAAGCTAACAAAGCACTTTTCTCACATTGACCCTTAAAGGAAGGATCTTAACCTTCTGTGAGTCATGGACTCTTTGGGCAGTCTGGTGATGCTTATGGATCCCTTCTTAGAATAATGCTTTTAGATGGATAAAATCAAATGCATAGGATTACAAAAGAAAGCAATTATATTAAAATATAATTATCAAAACACATATTTTAAAAAAAACAAATTCATGAATCCAAGTTTTAAGCAGGACATTATACAGGTAGATAGAGAGCTAACCTTGCAGTAAGGAACACCTGAGCTTAGATAATGCCCCTGACATATTACACTGCCTACGTAACAGTGTGCAAGTTGCTGGACAAATTTATAATACTTTAAGTTGCAGAAGGGATGTGATTTGCATTGGAAGAAGGATCTTCCACACTTAGAGTTTCCCCTATTAATACAATCACTGGAAAAAAAATCACAGAAAGGACAGAAGATGGGAAAAAAGGAGAAGAAGAAGGTTGTCTCCATTTTCCAGATGAAGAAAATATGAAGTTAACTAATCTCTTCCAGGTTAGTGGCCAACTTGGCCTACAACCCAATCTTTCTGACCCTAGTCTTTTCCATTTGTCTCCATGACTTCTCAGCTAGCCAGATAGATTCTGCTTGAATGGCTATTTGGAAAACATCCACATTGCAAGATCCGTAAGGCTTTAAATACATCCCAAGGCATGTGGCTAGTGTTACTACTGTCAGATTTCCAAATTGCAAGCAAGGAATCTTCCTCGCGGGGACTTAAGAGGCTCTACATACAAACCCTTTCTTTATTTGACATATGAAGAAACTGAGGAAAAAAGAGGTTAATTGATTTGCTCAAGGTCACATAGTCCCAGGCAGGATTTTTGAATGAATTAGATACTTTGCAGCTAAAGAGGCCTGTTTTTGTTGTTGAGTCATTTTCAGTCATGTCTGACTCTCTGTGACCTCATTTGGGGTTTTCTTGGCAAAGATACTGGAGAGTTTGGCCATTTCCTTGGGAGCAAATAAATAAGCCTTGAGTTTCATGGTGATTTAAGCCTCATCTAGGCTGCCCTGGCAGGAAAGAATGATCAAGACTCAGGCATGACCTTAAAGATTTGGAGATGAACCAGGGACCCACTCATCCAACCCTCATTAACAAAAAGCCCCATTCCCACCACAATTTCCAATATCAGAGTCCTTTCTCTTTGACCACCTACTTGGAGGCTGCCTTCCAAAACAACTATAGTCTTGCTTTCTATCCCTCTAGCTCTTTACTCTTCACAACAATCCCATGAGGTGGGTGATATTATTATCCCCATTTTACAGATGAAGGAAATGAGAGACTAAGTTTGACTGATTTACCTGATGAGAGTGATACAACTGAGACATAGCACAGGTAGATTTTGAATCCACATCATCTTTAAGAAGGCAGCCTGGTACTGTAAATAGAATGTCTGCCTCCTTTAAAAAGACCTGGATTCAAAATCTACACTGTGATAGGTACTAGCTGTGTGATCCTGGGCAAGTCTCTGTAACACTCTGAATCTTGATTTCTTCTTTTATAAGGTAAGGATGATTACAGCACCCAATTCACAGGGTAGAGTGGGAACTCAAATAAGTTAATGTATGTAAAGTGTTCTGCAAAGATGAGAATTACTTTCTTATCTTTTTTGAGTTACTGGTATCCTTAATTGTTTGCACTTGATCCCAGAGGGCCCCTTCACCTGAAGAGTTAGAACCTAAGGCCTCTTGACTCCTTGCCCAGTGTTCCAAGCCCCATTGGCTGAAGGAAGACCTGCCTTCCATATGGAGGCACTGAGTCTGGGAAGGAAACCAGGGCCCCCAGCCAGAGGACTTACCTCCGGGATGATCTGGGAAGGAAGCAGCCTATTTTCTTCCCCTGCCATTGCCGCATTCCTCAGCCCCCAGGAAGTTATCCTGAAAGCACTTAGGAGAACAGATTTTCAACTGATCCCCTGAGGGGGGAGGCTGATTGTTAATAACAATAATAATAAAAATTAATAATTGAGAAGCCTCCTGCCCGCTCCCAGTAATCAACACATTAATGTTTGCTTTATTTCCACTGGGGATGGGAGGGTTTTACTCAACAGCCTCATTCTGCTTGGCTCACTTCAGGCTAACACACCAAACTGGCTTCCCCACTCCCATCCCTGCCTTTCACCATCCGTTTTCATCATTGCTGTAGAAAACTAGTCTGGGGTCATTATCCACCCCTCCACCATCATCACTACCTCTAACTGTATATGTTCCAATATCTCATTGTTATTTTCTGCCTCTGTCTGTCTGCCTGTATCTCTTCTCTCCCCACTGCCTTCAGTGTAAAAGCTGTGTCACAGTTATTGTATGGGGAAATTTTAGGATTGGTAAGAAGCTCTGTGACCCAGCCAGCTTCATTTTAACACTGGAAAAACACTCAAGATCTCATAGAGTATCAGACTCTTAAAGAAGGCTCTTTAAGACCATTTAGTCAAACCCCTTCATTTTACAGGTTAGAGAAATCTGAGGCCCAGGGAAACTCAGGGAACTAGACAATGACCAAGTCTGGTCTTGGACCCAGGTCTCCTAATTCCTAATACAGGACTATAAGGAAGGATGAAGGGAAGGAGGAAGGAAGCAAGGGAGGAAGGAAGGGGTGAGGGAAGGAAGGGAGGAAGAAAGAAAGGAAAGGAGGAAGGAAGGAAAGAAAGAAGCATTTATAAAGTACATACTATGTGCCAGGTACAGCGCTAAGAATTGTTTTACAAAACTTCAAAGACCATTTAACCCAATCCTTTCATTTTCTAATGTAGGAAATGGAGGCCCAGGGAAGTTATATAACTTATAGGATCCCCCGATCAGAGACCTGGAGTCAGAATGGACTTCTAATGCATTCATTTTACAGATGTGGAAACTGAGGTCCATGAAGGTTATTAAGCTTAGAGGACTTAGAGATCATAGATCTACAGAAGGTAACTCATAGGTCATATAGTCCAAACCATTCATTTTGCAGATGAATGAAATGAGACCAAAGGAAGTTAAGTGACTTGCAAGCAGTAAGCTTCAGGAATGGGATTTGAACCCTGGTCCATTGACCCCAGACCAAGTACCTTTTCCAAAGTTCCATGCTGCCAAGCAAACCTCAATTGATGCAGAGAAACAGAGCCTCCTTTTCATCCCACGATCCATCTCTCAAGGTGCTATTTTCCCTTCTTGGGAAGGGGAGATGCAGTGGGAGCAAATGCTTAAAAAATCTGAAAGGCTGATTATAATGGACTGTATTTCTAGACCCACAGTTGGCTTGTGGGTAGAAGCATTAATGGCAATCAATGTATTATTCCTTATGAAGAATACAGCAATCATGCTTGCTCTTCATTGGCATCCAGAGGAAAGCAGAGCCAATTAAGGGGACAGCAGATAGGGGCAGGGGCACTGGTGCTGGTGCTGGTGCATGTTCTGGAGATCTGCAGAGTGCCCAGGCTAAGAGAGACTCACTTAAAGGGGCAGTGCCCAGGAAAACAAAGCAACTCCCACGGAATGAGGAAAGGGGGAGGACTCCCTGAAAATCAGGGCAGCTTCCAGAATGAAGGTGATTTAGCAGCCTTGGCTAATAAAAGCCTATTAAAATATCCTTCTCCCCCCTCCCTCACCAAGCCCCAGCCCTTGAAACTCCCATGCAAAGAAAGCCTCTGCCTTGCTATTTGTTAATCAGGTTACCATGGCAACCAGATCCCAGGGAAAACTACATCTCCTCAAGGTAGAGTCAAAAGTGTGACACTTGGGGAAACTGAAGAGCCAAGAGGCAGCTCTTCCACCCCCTCTCCTGCCCTCCCTCCCAATCCCCACCCACACCCCCGCCTGCCTCCCTGCTGTTCTCTTCACAATAGGCAGTGATGACAGCACTCCAGAGCCAAGCTCTTTCTTTGGGGGGGGAGGGGGGGGCGGCTTGTTTATTTGTTCTTCCTTTTCCCTCCCCTGGTATTTTCAAGAGCAAAATGCTTTCAAAGGCTGATCAGAGCAGGATAATGGCTCCCTACTCTCCCCCCTACCCCCATCCACAACGTACCCCCCACTCTCAGTCACCCCACATCCAGCTGACAAGGCCAACCCTGACCATAGGTAGGCTAGAGAACTGCTTGTGAGACATGATTTCAGGGTATGATTAAGGTTTGGTAAATGCTTCTTAACTATACAGGTGAATGAGTATAGTGTCTTGGAGGCAATCTTGGTCCTTGTTTTTTCCCTCTGAGCTCACCCTCTTTTCTCCCTCTAATCCCTTCATGTTCCATAGCCACAAACTATTATGACTTCTGCCTTCATTGTTTCTGAGCAGAAGAAAACCACTTGGTTATTCAAGACATTTATTGGGATACCCTTCTCTCACAAATGCCTAAAAGCATTCTTACATATGTTCCCAGAATTGTTTGACAGAATCTTTCAAATGTTGTTGTTTTTCACAAATTGTTTATCTCTAACTGTGAACAACTGGATTGGGGAAGGAAGGGAGTTTCAGGAAGGGTAATGCCACTGTCTATTATGGCATACCTAACCTCCAAGTCATTTCCTTACTAGATAATTCTGTGGATAACCTGTCACTAGAATAACACTGAGAAAGACTGCTTTCCCTTTTCATCCAATGGGACAATTGTATACCTTTGTGGTAGGACATAGGAAGATGAGCCTGGCATTCTGTGCATGACAGTTTAAAGGAGCTCCTTTCATTGTTCATGGTAATTGATTACCCCTAGCTATAAAGGAATTTTCAACCTATTCCTGGGATACTGGTAGTTAGGGGAGCAGACATGTTAGGGAACCAGACCTTGGGTTCCTATGAGAACCTATGAAGCAGTTATTGAAAATGAGAGGAGAATAGAAATGGGATGCTGATGTGAGATCATGTAGCCTATGAGGTAAATGGGTGTTTGTTTGGATGTGGTTCTCAGGGAAGTTTGAGGAAATGAGAAATGTGCCTCCCAGAGGACAGATTTAAAACAGAAGTTCTTAACATGGCAGCCATAGGCTCCTCATCTGGAGAAAGATTTCCTGTGGCCCTTAGATTTGAAAGGAGGAAAATATTAGGTCTTTATTTTCACTGACCTCTGAACTGAAATTTTGCAATTCTTGGTATTTCATTTAAATATGAAATAATAAATCATAATAACTTCAATAGACTGCCAAAGGAGTCCATTATACAAAAAGGTTAAGAACCTCTGTTCTAGGAGGTCCTAGAATTTATTATGTTTCAGCTGATGCAAAAAAGGCCAGGGTGGCAAATATGATCTGAGACAAAATTATGGCTAACTTAGATTTAATTAAAAGAGATAAACAGAGTAACTACACTTTGATAAAAGGTACCATAAACAAGGAGTATCAATACTGAACCTATATGCACCAAATGCTACAGTATCTAAATTTTTAAAAGTTAAATGAATTACAGTTGGAGTTAGATAGTAGCACTATAATAGTGGGGGATTTTAATCTTCCCTTCTCCAAACTAGATAAATCTAACAAAAAATAAGAAAGAAGTCAAGAAAGTAAATAGAATTTTAGGTAAGCAAGATATGATAGATATCTGGAGAGAACTGAATGAAAATAGAAAGGCATACACTTTTTTTTCAGCAGATCATGGTATCTTTACAAAGATTTATCATATATTTGTAGGTAAAGTTTTTTATAGTTAAAAGCAAAAAGGCAGAAATATTGAAAGTATCCTTTTAAAATCAATGAAATAAAAATTATCTTTAATAAGGGACTGAAGAAACATAAAATAGTAAGGAACAAGTGGGTTAAAGAAGAACCTCTGCCCTAGGAAGAACCTTGATTTCTGAAGCATGGAGAAAGTGAGAATTAAGGTGATACATAAAGGTCACTAGATAGTATACTTAAGTGTGTGCTCGGTTCTGCTATTAATCCAACCAGTGATTCTGGTTGTATTGGGGGTGGAGAGAGAGTGTGTGTATGTGTGTATTTGGGGCAGGGGGGAATTGGCAATGAGGACAGTAAGAAATCCCTATCATACATGGAATATCTAAGTGAAACAAGTTTGAGTCCCTAGTATTCTTCACACAAAAAAAGAGAGAACTGGGGATGGGAGATATCAATGGACCCAGAGCATCAGAACGGGAATGGTCCCATAACAACTTATTTCCTTGCAAATTATTATTTACATAAACATAGACTATGATTGCTAGGAAGGATCTGAGATGTCATATAGTCTTCCCCTTCACTATGCAGATGGGAAAACCAAGTTGTAGAGGGATTGAGTGACTCATCCAAGGTTTAGTTAGGTAGTTAGTGGCAGAAATAGGATAAGGATTTAGGTCTTCTGACTTGTACCCTGTACTTTTATTTAATAACCCCATAATGCAAAGTTCTAGAAAGTACAGTATAATGCTAATGATCCCTTCCAAGTCGAAATTTCTATATTCTCTGATTTTAAGGACCATTGGATCTAAGAGTCAAGTTAAGCTAAGATTCAATTATGCAGCAGGAATCTTTCATCTCTTTATAGCTGGCTACTAAAGTCATGGTTGGTTGCTGTGTTGATCAGTGGTTCAGGATAAGACCAACATTTCTGGATGTGGACAATGTGTAGAATTATTTTTGTTTGATTTGGCCTATTTGCTACAAGGTGTTGCTGCTCTTTTTAATGGGGTTGGGTTGGGAAGGGGTAGTGTTGATAGTGAAGCCAAAAAAAAGAAGGCAGGAAAAGAGGTTCATTGAAGAATTTTTAAATGTTCCAAAGAGAACAGAAGGAAGTCCAGAAGGATGCACAGACAAGCAAGACAACTTTGAAACTAACATGTTGAATTTATTATATATATATATATATATATATATATATATATATATATATATATATATATATATATATATATATATATATGTATATATATAATATATGTATATATAGTAAGCTATATATTATTGAGATTTATGGTTTCATATGAAAGCTTCTTTTTCTGTTCTTTGTATTTGGAAGAGCTTATGGTTTTTGTTTTGGTGTTTATCACATTGAGAATAACAAAAAACAAAAATAATTTTTAAAACTTGAAGAAATTATGCTACATTGGTGAACTTGATAGTGGCCCTGTTCTGTGTATATACCTTGTTGAGAATTTCCCTTTCCATTGTGGTAAAAGTTAGTTGGAAATTAACCAACTTGTATGGATTGGATGATGAAGAAATAGGGTTGGGGATGGCAAGACATCAGGGTATTACAGAAAAGAAATCTAGATAATCTGAATTCATGGTGTAGTCTTCCAAGATGGAGAAATCCCACCCTTGGTAAATGTGAGTGGTAATCAGAAAATCCAGGCACAGACTAGGAACATGAAAATAAAGAGCTATAGGCAAAAACCTATTCACTACTCCACCCCATACCTCCTCTGTTATGGGCTCACCTAAAATAGCCAAACTATGAAAAAAGGCCTTTCTTACTTCTCACAGGACACAGGAGCATTGCCCTCAGGAAACATTAAAGACAGAGAGACCAAAGCTACTGGTAATCAAAGTTAAAACAAACCATTCCCCCAAACAAAGATTACTGGGTATACTCTCCCCCCAAAAAAGGCAAACCAGCTACTCCTGGACAGTTTGATTCTGTGAAGCATCATGAATTCGTCAACCAGTACAGAAACTGGGCTAAACTCTGGGGACAGAAAAAAGAGGGAAGAATTGGATCCATAGATCTCCATTTTGCTCATGCTACCTCTAGGCACTGGAAATATACAAAAACAAAACAGCTTCTGCCTCCATGAAGCCTACCTTCTACTGGAGAGGGAGAGAGACATACAAAGAAGATTTTATTCAAAGTGATTTTCTGAGCAAGGATATGGGAGGAAAGGAGGGCACTAGGAACTTGTGAGATCAGGATAAGCTTTTTAGAAGACATGATACTTGAGCTGAACTTTCAAAGAAACTTGGGATTCAAGAAACAAGGAGAAGCAATAATGAGATGATCATGAAAACAATTATGAAGATAACATTGATTCAATATGCAAAAGATGAAGGTGTGGAGAAGGGGAAAATGACTTAATTGGGCCTGGCTTCTCTTGTATAATTGTGAGAGAATAATAGGACTGAAGGAGAGGAATAGTTCTGAATCATAAATCATTGTGGATAGTTTACTATCAAGGGCAGCTAGGTGGCAGAGCAGATAGAGCACTGGGCCTGGAGTCAGGAAGACTCATCTTCCTGAGCTCAATTCCAGCCTCAGATATTTACTAGCTGTGTGAACCTGGGCAAGTCACTTAACTTTGATTGCCTCCATTTCCTCAACTAGAAAATGAGCTAGAAAAGGAAACGGCAAACCACTCCAGTATCTCTGCTAAGAAAACTCCAAATGGGGTCACAAAGAGTTGAACATAACTGAACAGCAACTATCAAGGCTGTACAATATTTAATCTAGGCAATGAGTTGAGGAGGGACATTGGTATTTGATTTAATACTGTTGGGTCCTTCCCTTCCCTTCCCTTCCCTTCCCTTCCCTTCCCTTCCCTTCCCTTCCCTTCCCTTCCCTTCCCTTCCCTTCCCTTCCCTTCCCCTCCCTTCCCTTTCTCTTTCCTCTTTTCCTTTCCCCAAACCTTAAGCCTACTGCACTCTGAAACTGGGACTCCAAAAGGCCCCTGCCTAAGGGCTCTTCTGGACCCTCCTAGCTTTATAGTCATTATCAACAGTAACTCTTGTTGTTTTCCTCTCAGCCTGATGTCTTTCCTTTTCTTGGTCTCATTAAAGAGGACATGCCCTGGCTACTTTTTAAACAGGACGATTCAATGAATGGGCGTTACCTCACCCTGTGAGTACCTGCAAAGGGTCTAAAGGGCCCAAAGTTTCCCAGTGCATCCTGGGTCATCTCCAGTCATCCCAATGACCATCTGGTCACTGAATTGAGATGGCTCTGGAGGAGAAGTGTGGCTGATGACCTTGCACAACCCTCCCTCACTCAAAACAAAGTCACGTGCAAGTCCTGTCATCATTTCTCTGATGTCATGGTCTTCTTCAGCAACAAAGGACAAACACAACAATAATACTGTTAGGAAGTCTCAGTTATGCTTATGGTCTAACCCAGTAGTTCTTAACCTTTTTCATGCTGTGGACCCCGTTAGAAGTCTGGTGATTTTCAGAATGCTGTTTTTAAATCCATAAATAAAGTGTATAATATTACAAAGGAAAACTCAGTTATCAAAATGTTGAAAAAAAAGTTCACAGACCCCAAGTCAAGGACCCTCTTGATCTAATCCTCTAATGTCATATGGGACCTTTCACTAGATATTTTCTGCTAGACTCTATCCAGTCTTTTACTAGGCCTTCCTTTGATTTCCTTCTGTTTTCTCCTTAATATTCTGAATCCACAAAGCAAAGGGTGTGGGTCTCAGGAATGAGTCATACTTCCATAGAAAATCTCTCTTTCTGTTGATGGCTCTCCCTCCTCATCAGAGTCTGCAGCCAGGTCTGGGTGGACACTGTGTACAGCATTGCAGACTTCCTTTATTCCACAAGTGAGTGGGTGGTAATTGCAGTCAGAATGATTCTCTCTTTGCCAGTGAAGCAGATTGAAATTGTCTGCAGAGCAAAATTGTCCTCCCCTTAAACCAGGGAAACAGTACTTTCTAGGGTGGGGGTAGGTGTCCAAGGGAAAGCCATAGCACTGGAAAAGACATGGCCAGGGAATGCCCCGCCCAATCCATGCCATGATGCCACAAGGAATGGGGCAGGGGAGAGAGAGAGAGAGAGAGACAGAAACAGAGACAGAGACAGAGAGAGACAGACAGAGACAGAGACAGAGACAGAGAGAGAGGGAAAGACCTCAAATTTATCATTCCTAATATCTGCCTTCCTTTTATGGGATATTTTCTTTGCTTTCCACACCCCAGTGCTGCTCCTGTCTAGCCCCTGTTCACAACTAGTACCTTCCAGATATTTCCCCCATTCCCATCAGTCAACCTTCAGTATGAATTTCAGCCCAAAGACTGAAGCACCTTCCTTTGGGAGAGAGCTGAACTTAGGGCCAGGTTCTTACCCTGGAATAAAAGTCATTGTCTCAGATTCATTGAGTCCAAGAGTTAGAAGGGATCTTAGAGATTATTTAGTCTGACCCACTCCGAAGTAGGTACAAAACCCCTGAGAAATACTTAGCCAGTCTCCACTACAGAATATCCAGTGAAAAGAATATCCTACTTAATTGTTGGGGTGTTTTTTTTGACATCAAAACAAAATCTATAGCTGTAATTCCTGCACATTGAATGAATGAAGTAACGAATGATAAAAACATTGATTAACTGCTTCCTATATGCAAAGCACTGAGGTAATACTAGAAATTCAAATAAAATTGCTTAGTTCTCTCCTAAGGGCCAAGCAAAATATCTACCCTTCTACCATATGACATCTTTTCAGTACCTAAAAGTAGCTATTATTCAGCCCAACATTCTAGAAAGTAGAGATCCTCTTGGATTCTCTGTCATTCATTGTTTCAACTATCTCCCCAACGTCATGCCATCTTAATATCGGATGCACATTATCATTCATGCCTTGAACCAATTTATTGATAAAACTGTTGAACATTGCCTGGCCAGTGGAAGAGCCCTGTGGCACTCCACTAGAAACCTCCCTCCAATAACCATAAGCCTACTATTGACTACCTCCTATAGTCATTCAACCAATTCTAAATACAACTAAGTGTATTATCATCTAACCCACATCTCTCCAACTTGTCAACAAGAAAAGCCTGATTTTGTCAAACGCTTTACTAAAATCTAGGTGTATTTACATCCACAGCAGTTCCCCTGATCTTCCAGTCAAAAAAAGTGTGTTTGGTCTGGAATGATCTGTTTTTGAATGAAGTCATGTGTACTCTTGGTGATTACAGCTCATCCGCCACCTCTTGTTAAAAAACTTCCTAGTGCCAGGAGCACATGCGTATGTGTGTGCGTATATAAATGGTAGAAGGACAAGGAAGGTGTCATTATATCTCTCTTTTGATATCAAATCAATAAATATTTTTAAGTATTTTTTTTGCTGTGTGTTGGGCATTGTGCTAAGTCATGTGAATGCAAATGCAGTCCCCTCACCTCACGGATCTTACATTCTAATGGCAGAAGAAAGTTCAGAGAGTCAGAAGGAAGGGCAAGGTTGCTTGACTGATCAATAGTGAAACTCACCCCTCCTCTCTGACTCTTAGTACTGGGCTCTTTCTGCCATACAGAACTGCCTCCCATGCCCTTCCACTCAGGAGACTGTAAGCTGCGTGCCAGGGCCCTTGCTGTTGGCCTACCCCCTTGGCAGGAGCGTCTCCCGGCCTTTCAATAGTACTATCCAGCACGTGGTGTGTTTTGGAACAATTGTGGATAAAGTGCCTTAGGGCAAAAAATAAAACCCAACAACAACAAACCCCCCAGTTTTCCCCACTGGCACACAGGATGTTTTTTAGAAATGGTTGGTCTTCATTTCTGATTAATCTTCACTTGGCTTGGTGACTCCCAGCACTTCAGCTGGAAGTTTTGGGGTTTTTTTTATCCCTCAGGCCTCACTGTTTACAGATCATTAACTGCTTGACAAACATTTAACTGTACCTCACTATTTAAAGGAACCCTTTATGAAGGAGAGATTCTTCCTTTAAAGAGGAAGGCCCCTACATAAAGGGAGTCACCTCCTAATTTGTGGGTTTTCCAAGCTTACTTTGCCTGCAGTAGGGATTCAGTGAATAAAATCATAGAATCTGCAATTTGGAAGACATTATCCCTAAAAGAGCTTTAACAAGAATTCTCTCCATAATATGCTTATACAAATGATCATTCAACTTCCAATTGAAGACAGAGGCACACTGGAAATAATCGTGACCTAGAATCAAAAGGCATATGTTCAAATACAATCTCTTATCACTGATGTTTCCTGGAACATAGGAGGTTCTGAATAAATGCTTGTTGACTTGTCCTTGGGCAAATCACTGTATCTCCCAACATTTCAGTTTCCTCGCTTGTAAAAATAAAGGGGTAGGACTAAAAGGCCCCTCAGGACCTTTCCGGTAAATTCTAAATCTAAGATCCTATGATCTCCAGGAACAGGGAGCTCACTACCTCTTGAAATAGCCCAGTCGAAAACGTCCCACATGTGCAAAAAATATTTATAGCAGCCTTCTTTGTGGTGGCCAAAAACTGGAAATCGTTGGGGAATGGCTGAATAAATTATGGTATATGAATGTAATGGAATACTATTGTGCTATAAGAAATGATGAACAGGAAGACTGCAGAGAGGCCTGGAAAGACTTATATGATCTGATACTGAGCAAAAGGAGCAGAACCAGGAGAACTTTGTGCACAGCAACGACCACAGTGTGTGAGAGATTTTTCTGGTAGACTTGGAACTTCGTTGTAATGCAAGGACTTAAAAAAAAATCCCCAATGGTCTTTTAAGGCAAAATGCTTTCCACATCCAGAGAAAGAACTATGGAATTCAATCACAGGATGTAGCAGATCATTCGTGTGTGTGCGTGTGTGTGTATTGCATTTTGGTTTGTTAGATGATTTTTCCCACTCATTTTAATTCTTCAACACAGTGAAAATGTATTTAATAGGAATGTATGTGTAGAACCTATACAGAATTTTATGCCATCTCAGGGAAAGAGGGAGGAGGGAGAAAGGAGGGAGGGGGGAGGGAGGGGAAAATAATAATCTCAGTTATATGGTAGTTATTGTAGAACACTGAAAATAAATGAAATTAATTAATGAAAAAATTTTAAAAAGACTTGAATAAAAGAAAAGAATGAAAGAAAAATAAATAGCCCAGTCTGCTTATGGACAATGCCATTGGGAAGTTTTCCTTATAGTGAGCCTGATGTCATAGAACCTGAGAAATACTCTAAGGTTGCTATAGTCCTGTGTTCCAGGGCAGTCAATGCTGATCGATATATATTGGTTGATATTCATCATCTACATTGATTGACACTAACTCTTGTTGAACTATTGATTATTTCATCCGACTGCCTCTCCCCTCTGTCTCTTGACCTTTACCAATGAGTTTGGTATAAATTATTTCACCTTAGCCCATCCAAAAAACAGCCTCAAAGTTGTCCCTCAGTAGAGTTGAAAAGTTGCTCAGGCTTGTGTTCAGGGCCTTACACCCTCCTCCCCATCCCTTTCAGTTCCCTTACCTCTTCTCTCAGTGCTCCCTCTCCATCACACAAGGAGGATCAGCATTTTTCTGCAACCTTAGACTCTTCTCCCGAGTAGGAGGGGAAGCATTTAGTAAATTCTTAAAAAGAGTCTTAAGTTGGTCCCTGACCCAGAGAAATTTGCATTTTAATAGAGGACACTGGAGAGAGGAGAATCAGCTGAATATTTAGGCCTTTCCCATCATGTCTTCTCAGTGTCCATGTACAGGTGGAAGGAGCAGTCTCTTCATCCCACAACTATTCCTCTTAATGAAATGCCTTGGGTTAGGCAGAATCCAGAGAGAAACTTTGCAGAACTCCCATCTTCGGAGACCAGTAAGCTAAGATCCAAATAGTACTACACAATCGGGAAGATTTTCTTCTCATGCCAATTGGAATAGTGTAAAGAACTCAAGACTGGGTGCCAGGAGACCTGAATTCTATCCCAGGTCCGTTCATCTGTCCGTTTATCCTTGATTCTCTTGCATTCTACAATTTTATCATTGACTTGAAATGAAAGAATAGATTGATTTCAATTCATTAAATATTTACTATGGGCTAAAACCACTGTTACTACTACTAACTAGCTAGCTAGGTAGCATTTATTTATAAGGCACCTATTATTTGTCAGGCACTATGCCAAGCATAATACAAATATCACTTCATTTGATCCTCACAACAATCCTGAAAGGTAAGTGTTATCATTATTTCCATTTTACAGTGGAGAAAACTGAGGAAGAAAGTGGTTAAGTGAGTTGCCCAAGGTCACATAGCTAGTAAGTGTCTGAGTCCAGATATAAAGTTGGGTTTTCCTGACTCTGGGCCCAGACCTCTATCCAGGGTGCCTAGGTAATAAAGATGCAAAGCCTGGAAAATAATAAATAGTCCTTGCCCTCAAGGAAATTGAAGGATATCTGATACACACAGTTAAGTTTAATACAAGATAGGGAGCAATAGAGGGTAAAGGAGAGATCCAGGCAAAAACTGGCAAGATTCAAGGAAGAAAAGTAAATATTCAATTAGGGGAATAGCTGAAGCCTTCTGTGTGGAGGTGACTCAATCTTTGTATTAGGGTCGCTTGGCAGCAAATTGAATTAAGTCTAGTTCTTGAGACCTAGATATTTTAAAATGAGGAGGAGACTTGAAGCATTTTTCTACCTATTTTAATAACTACATGTTGTAGCAAAGGCATCTCCAAATGAATGATTATGTAGTGAATTAAAGTGTAGACTAGGAAGGAGAAAAAGAGAAAACTCTTATGCAAGATTTGTGTGTCCAGATGCGAGTTATTCAAGAATATTCTATACATTAAGTGAGACCTCAAGACAAGATAGAGACGTACAGTCCTGTAATTCTCTAAGCCTGTGTTTAAAACAGGATAATGCTGTGGCAGCTCCCAATTGGGGTTGTAGCTTGGCAGCAGAAACCCTTCTTTTGTGCAGGAAAAGTCCTGCTTAAGAAGTGGGTTAAGAGTCCACTACTTTAATTCAGGAGGTTTCTTCTAAGGCAATGATTACAGGAAAAACAAACCAGTATCTCTTACTCTACTAACTTCTCTGTGCTTTGGGATTTGTGAGCATTGTAACTAGTTGAGAGGACAAAGGAGGGAGGAACAGATGGGAGAAGAAAATCTGACTCATCTCATGGCTTCCTCTGTGCTTGTTCTCATAGAGAAAAGAGTCCAATATTCATGGTCTTGGCTGGACATCTGAGAGATTCTCCCTTGCACAGGTGGTTATGAGCTCATACAAAGAACACAAGTGCCAAAAAGGTTTGTTTATGGCCCAAATTTCTGATTTGACTCAATTCTCTTGAATTTAATTCCAGCTGCTAAAGCTTGCAGTAAGTCCAGTGAATGGGTCAACATTCATGTGGGTTCTTTTTGTCCAGTGTTTCATATTTGATGTGTCTTGTACCTATACATGAGGAAATAGACAATGAGCCAGTGCTGGAATAAGACCTAACACCAAGGAAGAGAAGAGGAAAACTATTCTAAAAGGTGAAGATAAGGAAGGAGTTCATGTCAGGTTTGTGCAATTGTATGGAGAGGGAGATGCCATGTTGAATTCAGGAAGCAGTTAGTAGTCTAGTTTGGCTGAAACAGTTAGTAATCTAGAGTACAAGAGGAATAGTGTGAAATAAGGCTAGAAAGATAGATGGAAGCCAGGACATGGAAAATTTTATTGTTCAGTCATTTCAGTCATGTCTGACTCTTTGTGACCCTACTTGGGGTTTACTTGGCAAAGGGGCTAGAGTGGTTTGCCATTTCCTTCTATAGCTCCTTTTATAGATGAGGAAGCTGAGGCAAGCTGGGTTAAGTGACATACTTGGGGTCACACAGCTACTAAGTATTTGAGGTCACATTTGAATTCAGATCTTCCTGACTCCAGGCCTGGTGCTCTATCCACTGTGCCACCTAGCTGCTGTAGAGATCTTAGATGCCAGGAGAAAGAATTTCCATTCTATATAGAGGCAAGAGGGAACTTTTGAAAGTTTTGTAGTAAGGGAGTCACATGGTCAGGCATACATCTTGGGAAAATTATTGTGCCAACTGTGCAAAAGATCAGTTAGAAAGAGTATGCGCTGGAGACAATGATCAGAAACCCCAAGAGTCTTCCCCTCCCTGACTGATTTTTTTCTTGACTAGGTAAAGAGGCCATTTTCTACCTCATTTCTTACCTACCCTTAATCACTGAATGGTTCTGCCTCAATCAAACTGAGACCTTAAAGACCTTAAACTGGAAAAGACCAAGTTCCCCCACTGCATCCTGGGTCATCTACAATAGTCCTGATCTATATTTGGACAGATGGCTCCAGAGGAGAAAATGAGGCTGGTGACATTGCAATTGCAAAATTCTCTATAGCTTAAATCCAATTCACTTACATGTCGCATCATTGCCTCCTTGATATCTTTGAGAATATAAATAACAAATATAAATAAAGGTATCAAGTCTAAAACTATATAACTGAAAAGACTGAGTATAATGTCATCAGCAGAAGTGAGAATGTTGGGAGGACAGGCTTAAAGGAAAGAGGATGAGTTCTCTTTAAGACCTGATGAATTTGAGGTGCTATTAAAACAACTGTCCTACATGGAAAGATAATATTTGTAACTCTTGAGATTTTTCTCAGTATTTGGGTAGTTGAAGGGATTATATACATATAGACAGAGGGCACAGGGCAGGGAGGTGAGAGGGAAAAAGTTAAGCTTACTCTCATCACATTTGGTTTAAAGAGAGAATAACATGCACACTCAATTTGGTATGAAAATCTATCTTACACTACAGGAAAGTAAGGGAGAAGGGGACAAGTGGGGTGAGGGGGATGATAGAAGGGAGGGCAAATGAGAGAAGGGGATAATTAGAAGTAAACACTTTTGGGGAAGGATATGGCCAAAAGAGAGAATAGAATAAATGGGGGGCAGGATAGGATGGAGGGAAATATAGTTAGTCTTTCACAACATGACTTTTATGGAAGTCTTTTGCATAACTACACATGTATGACCTATATTGAATTGCTTGCCTTCTCGGTAGGGATGGGTGGGGAGGGAGGGAGGGAAAGAAGTTGGAACTCAAAGTTTTAGGAACGAATGTTGAGAATTCTTTTTACATGCAACTGGAAAATAAGAAATACAGATAATTGGGTATAGACACCTATCTTGCCCTACAAGAAAATAGAGGGGATGGGGATAAGGGAAGGGAGGGGTGTGATAAAAAGGAGGGCAGATAGGGGAAAGGGTAATCAGAATGCATGGTGTCTTGGGATGGGGAGAAAATTTGGAACTCAAAATCTTGTGGAAATGAATTGGAAACTAAAAATAAATTAATTAATTAAAAAAGAAAAACAATACCTGGCTGGAGATGTCCCTCAGACATTTGGAGATAGAGGACTAGAATTGATTGGGAGACATTAGAGCTATATTTATTGATCTAGGAGTCATCGAGGTCATCAGTGAACTCACAGGAGCCAATGGATTCACCAAGTAAAAAAAAGTTAGAAAGAAAAAAAAATTTACATAAGGCGGCCTTGAGCAATACCCATACTTCTGAGGTAGGACCAGGAAAGTGGAGGATTAAAGGTTTAGTCAGATACGGAGAAGGAAAAAACCAAGAGTAATATCACAAAATCCAAGCAATGAGAGAATATTCAGGATTGGGTTTCTAAGAATCAGATAATTCAGAAAGATCAAGGCTTGTGAAGACTCAGAAAATACCATTAGATTTATTAAGAGGTCATTGGAAACCTTGGACATCATAATATCACTGTATCGTGGAATCAGAAACAAGATTACAAAGAATTAAGCAGTGAGGAAGTGGGAGGAAAGTGGTGGTATCTGGTCCAAACCATTCTTCTTGGGAAATTACCATTCAAATGCAGAAGAGTTTGGGAGTGATAGGCAGGTACAGGGGTTGTCAAGATCAAGTAAAATGTCTTTGTTTCCTAGTTTGCTTGTTTATTTTTAAGGACAAGAGAAACTCAAGCACTTTTAACTCTAGCATGTTTTAGGTATAATTAGGCAGCATTTAGGCTGAAATCAAAGGACTTCTCAGTTGGGCAATGACCAAAAGGGAGACATTCTTGGAGAGGAAGAGAGTAAGTTCAACTTTGGTCTTGTTGGGTTTGAGGCACTGGAAACTGATGCAGTTAGAGATGTTCTGCTAGTATTTGGACATGTAGGCTTGGAGTAATAGATTAAGAATTCATCTGCATAGAGGGAATAAATACACTTATAGAATTTATTATATTACCAAGGTACAAAATACACTCAGAGAAGAGAAAATGTCCTACAACAGAGCTTTAAGGAGCTCTCTCACTTCAGATGTGGAAGGTGGACAAGGAAGGAAGAAAGGAATGGTCGGACAGGTAGAAGTAAAATCAAAATATATTGGAGTTACAAAGGTAAGAATCACCTACACACCATCTATGACAGGTGGTTGGTCACTCAGCCTCTGATTGAATGCTTCCAGTTAGGGAGCTCACAGTGTAACTGTAAGTTATTCCATTTTGGGGGGATAGTTCCAGTTGTTAAAAGCTCTTTCTTATTGAACCTAAACTTCCTATAACTTCTAAATATTAATGCTAGTTCTGCCTTCACAGACCCCTTTAAACTAGACACTCTAATCCTTCTTCCCCATGTCAGACCTCCAGGTATTTGAAGAAACTTACTTGGACTACTTAGAATGATCTATGATTTTCCCAGTTTGGATAGTACCTCCCATAACCCAGATGGGAACCTGCCAACATTTTCTCATGCTGTACAACTCTATCCGTATTACACTAGAATCTTTTGTTAAGGGCTTACCCAATACTGAGATATCCTCATTCTTTTTTGTTATCTCAAATATATGAGCATACAATGTGAGTTTCCATTTTCACTAAAAGATAATAAACAAAATTCGTGCAGCACTTCAAGGTTTGCAAAGCACTAAACATGCATGATTCATTTGAGCTCAGAACAACTCTGTGAGGGATGTGTCATTTCATCCCTGTTTTACAGCTGAGGAAACTGAGACTAAGCGGTTAAGTGACTTGCTCAGGGTCACTTAACTACAGCGAGTGTCTGAGACAGGATAAAAATCTAGGTTTTTGTGACTCCAAGTTCTGTGTTCTCTGCATTACATCCCATTGCCTCTCATGCCCCATAAGCTGCTGTTGACCATATATTCATTTTATAGATCATAAATGTCTTCTTGTCATTACATACAGGAAGATGGCTATCAACTATAAAAAGACTGGGTTAAATCAGATCATTTCTAAGGTACCTCCCAATTCTAATATTCTGATATCCTATGACTTTATGCTCTTCCACAAATCTTCTCTTGTCCAAGTTTTTATAGCTCCGGTTTGTTTAACAGTTGTCACATTTAAATAGTTTCGAGTCTTTTCACAGTCTTAGTTTTCCCTCTTTTAAAATGTTCTTCCTCTTAAAATGTGGAGCAAAGAGTTGTATTCAAACCAGAAAAGAGTGAAACTATGACTATCACTCTCTATGTTTCTCTGTCTTTCTCTGATTGTCTGGTCTTCTTGTCTCTGTCTCCATCCATCCCTTCATTCTTTTCTCCTTCCTCTTCTCTCTCTCTCTCTCTCTCTCTCTCTCTCTCTCTCTCTCTCTCTCTCTCTCTCTCTCTCTCTCTCTGTCTCTCTCTGTCTCTCTCTGTCTCTGTCTCTCTCTCTCTCTCTCTCTCTCTCTCTCTGTCTCACACACACATACACACACACCCACACATTTTTACACTTTTACAATATAACTGTAATAGGCAAGATATGAAAAATGCTACATGAATTCAGTGCCTAGAACTAGAAGTTTCAAAGAGAGAGAAAGAGGGAAAGGAATAGGGAGAAAGGGATCACTTTCCCACTGAGTTGCTCTGAGAAGCCTTCACAAACAAGATAGAATTTGAGATCAAGATGTAAAATTGCATTGGAGAATAACATGTAGAACTGCAATAGGTGAAAGGAACAGAGACAGCCACATAACAAAGGGAAACCCTAAGACTTGTTTGGGGACTAGTAAGAGAACACATTTTACTAAACCATAGAATTTTCTTAAGAAATAAGAAAAGATAGTAAACTTGGAAATGTAGGGTGGGCCTAGAATATAGAAGGTTTTGAATACCAACTTAAGGAATTTGGACTTTATCTTATAGGCAGTGGAAGGAGTTTGGGGGTCTTGGAGTGGGAATTGGCATGATTGCTCCTCAGTTTCCACTGATCTCCCCATCCTTTGACCTCCTCTAGGGCATGCTCTCTGTACCACTCACTATCCAGTACCGTTTACTATCTTTTGTCATTGTTCAGTTATTTTCAACTCTCCTCGATCCCATTTAGAATTTTCTTGGCAAAGATAGTGGAATGGTTTGCCATTTCCTTCTCTATTTTATTTTACAGATGAAGAACTGAGGCAAGCAAGGTTAAGCACCTTGGCTACAGTCACATTGCTAATAAGTATCTGGGGCCAGATTTGAATTCATGAAGAGTTTTCCTGATTCCAGACACAGTGCTCCATCCACTGTACCACCTAGTTGCCCATTTGCTGCCTAGTGATCCCTAATTAGTTAACTTTTCATGTCTCTATCTCATCTCTTCAACCACAAGGAATATCCTTACAGGCAGGAATGGTGATTTACATGTTTATATGCTGCACAGAACCTAGCATGGTGCTTCTCACATAATAAGTATTCAGTGTGTGTGTGTGTGTGTGTGTGTGTGTGTGTGTGTGTGTGTGTGTGTGTTTGTTCTTCATTGCCGAAGAAGACCATGCCATCAGAGAAATAATGACATGACATGCACTTGACTTTGTTTTGAGTGAGGGAGGGCTGTGCAGGTCACCAGCCTCACTTCTCCTGAGCCATCTGAATCCAGTGACTAGATATTCATCAGGATGATTGGAGATGACCAAGGATGAGGCAATTGGGGTTAAGTGATTTGCCCAAGGTCACACAGGTCCTCCTTATTCCTGCTCTGGTGCTCTATCCACTGCATCACCTAGCTCAGTATATATTTGGTGGATGAGGCATAGTGGTGATAAACTGCCCAGAATTTCAGGAAAGTTAATCAGGCAGGTCTCTACAAGATGGAATGGAACAGAAGCTGGAGACAGACATAACTCTGGAGGGAGATATATCCAAATCCAGACTCTCTCCTACAGAATTGTCTGCCTCCAGGCTGCATAGTTTCCTGAGCAGAATGGACACTGCCAGATCAGAGTAAGGGAAGTTGCCCTATCTTCCTAGCTGACATATCCCTGTGAACTTGAACCATGCCTTGGCTAGAAGCTCAGGGAAGTTCATCTAAGTTGTCTCCACTGGAGACTCCAGCTTTTGAAAGCCTCTGTGTCTTGGCTCCAAGCCTGACTGGAGCTCAGAGTGTCAAAGTCCCACAATGGGCCCCAGCCCAGAATGGAGGCCAGCTGGGGACCTCTCCCCAGCTTGGCAGGGAAGACATCTCCACATCCAAGAAGATCAGATGGTTTTGATAAAGTCAATACTCTTCTGTGGCTTTTTCCAAGCCCACAAGCCTTTTTAAGTTCACCCACCACCAAACAAAGTGGCTTTTTCTCAGGGAATCCTTCCCTTCATTGCATAAGGCAACCCTAGGGGTAAGACATGTGATTCATGGCTAGACAAAGGACTTGGACTGAGGGTGATGGAAGACTGTCTTTTCATATTATTCTCCAGAGCCAGCATTCGACATAGTTATTTTGATGTTAGCACCTTGACCTCTCCCCTTCAAGGCTTCCTCTTGACATTTATCCTTTGACATCCCACCCCAGCCATCTAAGCACCCCTTTTTTGTCCCATTCTGCCAGATTTTGCTCTCAGTTAGCTGTCACTGTCAGAAAGCTGTGTGTTCAAGAGAGCAACAACAACAATTAATACTAATTTTGTTTGCATAATGCTATGCAATACAGAAGGCACTTTCATTCATTATCACTTTTAAGCCTCACAGTATTTGTGAAATAGGCAAAATAGATATTATGTCCATTTTAGATTGAAAAAACAGGTTCAGAGAGATAATTAGATCATGGAATGTTATAAATAAAAGGAATCTTTGAACTTACCCCATTTTCATTTGCAAATGACAAAAATAAATTTCATATAGGTAACAGGGATGACATAATGATTCATGGAATGTTAAAGCTGGAAGGGACCTTAGGAATCATTTATTCTAACTTACTTTAAAGATGAGAAAAGAAATACTGAAAGATAGAGACTTGCCTGTGGTCTCATGCACAGTTAGTGATTGTGGCATGAGCCAAACCAAATTCTCTTAACTCTTAGCCCTGTGGTCCTTTCAATAAATTTCTAAGATGTTAGCTGATAATGGATTAAGATGCCATCTCTCCAACAAATATTTGCATTTTAACAGAGGACTTCTAAAAGACTCCTTTCAAAAGTATAAATTGCTTTGTAAATATTTATTCCAATTACATGTAAAAAACAATTTTTAACATCCATTTTTTTTTAATTCGGAATCCAAAACCTCTCCCTCCCTTCTGCCCCTTACTGGGACAGTAAGCAATCTGATACAGGTTATCGTGTGTAATCAGGCAAAACATATCTCCATATTAGTCATGTTGTGAAGGAAAACGAACAAGGAAAAAACAAACACAAAAATGTAAAGGAAAATAGTCTGCTTTGATCTGTATTCAGACTCCATAGTTCTTTCTCTGAAAATGGATAGCATTCTTCTTCATGAGTCCTTCGGAGATGTCTTGGACCGTTGAGTCTCATCTCAGTGAGAATAGATAAGTCATTCACAGTTGGTCATCATATAATATTGCTTTCACTAAGTACAGTGTTCTCCTGTTTCTGCACACTTCACTTTGCTTCAGTTCATGTAAATCTTACCAGGTTTTTCTGAAATAATCTTGTCTGTTATAGCTTTTAAAAATTTATTTTATTTTTAATTTATGGAATAAAACAAGCATTTCCACAACATAGTGCAATAAAAAAAGATTGCACATGAAACTGCAAATCTGCTATGTACAACTTGTTATTCCTTTTGAGTATATAACAAAATTATCACGCAAATTCCTTTTCCTCTCTTTTTTCTTCTCTCCCCTCTCCTCCTTGAGATGGCTATCATTAGATACAAATAAGTGTGTGTGTGTATATACATGTATATATATTATATATTATATATAGTATGTGTGTGCATATTATATATATATGTAAAATTATTCTATACATATTTCTCTTCAGTTCTTTCTCCGGATGCAGATAGCATCTTTCTTCATATGTTCTTTCTAGTTAATTGGGGTATTTATAATATTCAAAATGACATTCATTCAAAATCCCATTCTTAAAATGATATTGCTGTTATTGTATGAAGCATATTATTGTATGTGTGTTCTCTAGGTTCTGCTCATTTTGCTTTTCATTATTTTGTGTAAGTCTTTCCATGTTTTTCTAAAATCTTTGAACTCATCATTTCCTATAGCACAGCAGAATTCTCCCATAGTCATAAGCCACAATTTGTTCAGCCATTACCCAGTTGATGGGCATCACTACAATTTCCAATTCTTTTCTACCACAAAGAGAGCTGCTATACACATTTTAGAACATACGGGTTCTTTTCCTCTTTCCCTAGTCATCTTTGGAAATAGATCAAGTAGTGATATTTTTGGTCAAAGGGTATAGGTGGTTTAATAACTCTTTTGGCATAATTCTACATTATTCTCCAAAATGGTTGGAGCAGTTCACAATTCCACCAACAATGAAAGAGTGTCTCAATTTTTCCACATCCCCTCCAACAATTGTCATTTTACCCTTCTATAATTTTAACTAATCTGGTATGTGTAAAATGATTAAGTCAAGGTTGTTTTAATTTGCATTTTTCTAGTCAATAATGATTTAGAGCATTTTTTCATATGACTAGAAATTGTTTTGAAGTGTTCATTGGAAAACTGCCTTTTCATATCCTTTGACCATTTATCAATTGGGGAACAGCTCATTCTTATGGATTTGACAAAGGTGTTTTATATATTTTAGATATGAAATTTTTATCTGATAAATTGTTCAAAAAACTTCCCCCAAATTTCTCCTTTCCTTCTGATATTGGCTATGTTTTATTTGTACAAAAAACTTTTTAATTTAATGTAATCAAAATCATCCACTTTATTCTTTGCTCTCTATCTCTTGGTTATTCATAAATTGGTTATCTGTCCATAAGTCTGATAAGTAATATGTTCCATGTTCTAATGTGGTTGTAAAATCTCTCTTTATATGTACTACATATATCCATTTTGACCTTATCTTGGCAAATGGTATAAGATATTTGTCTACGTCCATTTTCTGCCACACTGCTTTCCAGTTTTCCCAATGTTTTCTTTTTACCAATTCTTATCCCAATGAATTCTTATCCCCAGATCTTAAGTACTTATACATGTCAAATATAATGTTATGTATATTTGCTTGTAAATTATATGTCTACTGTTCCCTATTGTTCTAACTTTCTACCAGATAGTTTTGATAATTGCTGCCTATAATATAGTTTAAGAGCTGGTACTGCTAAACCTCCTTGCTTTACATTTTTTTCATCATTTTCTTTGATATTCTAGATTTTTTGTTCTTTCAAACCATCATTATCGTTAATTCCATACAATCATATATCCCAAATCATTCAGCATTCTCCAATTGATGAATATCCTCTCAATCAAAAGCATAAATTTCTAATGGTTGAATTTTATTCATGCAGACAGAGCTGGAAAGGATTTTTTTCCTTTTTGTAGGAGGACATTTTTGGTATCCATCAAAATATTTGTAGCTTGCTCTGCTATATCCTAAACCTGCCCTTTCCTCAGAGATACATTTCCTATATAATTTAATCACTAAATCTATTTTCTTTTAAGTCAGCATTAGGATCAATCAATTAGAGATGCTAAGTGGGCATTGGGAATATTCATTGGGATTTTCCTTAAAATCTCCTTAAGACATTTTCAAGAAAATTGCATGGAAGAATCCTTTGGCCAATTAAGCAATCCCAGACCCCACCAAGACTCTCTCTGGGAAACAAATCAGAGGGTGGCCCAAGGCTATGCCTCCTAGCCCATCCAACCTGAAGATCATATCCCAACTGGAAGATATTTATAACAAGAAAAAATAGAAACAATGCACCCTCAAAAGGGGAGAAAAGGAGTAATGATTTATTAAATGACCACACATGACAGGTGCTTTACAAATATTATCTCATTTGATCTTGAAAACAACCCTGTGAGGTGGATGGTATTATGATTTCCACTTACAGTTGAGGAAACCAAGACAGGCAGAAGTTAAGTAACTTGCCCAGAGTCACACAGCTAGTAAGTCATCCAAAGGATAGATTTGAACTCAGATCAGTAGAGTTGAATCTGAAACAGCATTCTATCCATGGAGCTGCCTAGCCACCTCTGTAAAGCCCCTTGGAGCCTAGGGCAGTGTATCCAGACTCAGAGGGGTCTGAATCTTGCTAACTTTCAAGTTATTGTATTAAATAGTTGCATTTCACTGAGAAATTCTGTCAGCATGACTCTACCCTGCACCTTGCAGCCTCTAATTTTTTGTTCTCAAACTTCCCATGGCATTCACTGCTTCTCCTAATCTCTGATTATCCAATGATCATAGACTTTCAAAGTTGGACAGAACATCTGGTACAACCCATACCTGAACAAGAAGGGCTTCTGTGATATTCCTGGACGATGTGCATGTAGCCTCACGTTGAAGATCTTTGCTGAGAGGGAGCAGGCTATCTCCCAAGACAGTCCATATCTGAACTTTTACATAGTTCTAGTTGTTAGGAAACCATTGCTTCTCCTGTATCAAGCAGACATCTGCTTCTGCTGCTCCTAGCCATTATTTCTGCTTCTGTCATCTGGGGCCAACAGAACAATTATAACTAATCTGCCACATGCAATCTTTCAAATGTGGGAAGGCAAATCTTGTCCCTCCTTGGACTCTCTTGTCTCTCAGGCTAAAACATCAGCAATGTGTTCAACTGATCTTTATGTAACATGGCTCTGGAACTCTTACCCCCTAGTTGCTTTCCTTTGGACATGCTTCAGTTTGTTCACTTTTTCTCTAAAAAGTAGTGCCCAGAACTGAATCTAACACTCCAGATTGAGCCTCTCGGGGCAGAGGACTCTGGGTTATCACCTTATTCATCCTGGGCCCCCTGTTCTCTATTAATCATCTAAAGTTTGCATTAGTGTTGGGGGCTGTCATGATGCACACTATTACCTCATAATGAAACTGCAGTATAGTAAACCTCATGGGTTTTTTCTCACATGATCTGCTGCCTCTCCATACTTCTCCCACCTGGTACTTTTACAGCTAATTCTTTTACATTTTTAACATCTTGCCTTATTATGGTTTTTTTTTTACATTTTTCACTATTAAATTAAAAAATATTGTTTAATATAAATGTTTTCCAAGGATTGCTATGTGGGTACAAGGCATGGCATATGACAATATTTTTAAAAAATCAGTTCCACAGGTGATCCAAAAAGTAATGGATATCTATCTATCTATCTATCTATCTATCTATCTATCTATCTATCTGTCTATCTATCTATCTATCTGCCTATCCATACACATAGACACACACACATATATGTATACATATATATGTGTATGTGTGTATGTATCTATCTGTGCATACACTTAGGTATGCATACACTAGATAGACAGACAGACAGACACACAGACAGACAGACAGACAGATGATAGATAGATAGATTGATAGATAGATAGATGATAGATAGATAGATAGATAGATAGATAGATAGATAGATAGATAGATAGATAGATAGATCGTGTATAAGTAGGCTACAGCATATATCCAAAGCTTTTGAAATGAAAGCACTTAGGTTCAAATCCTGACATCAGAGTCATGATTTGTGTCCTTGGGCAAGTCAACCTAAACTCCCTGAGCTTCAGTTTCCTCATCTATAAAATGATTCGGTGGACTATGAGACCCCTTCCTGACCTAGAGCGATGATTTTGTGTATGCCCAAGAACTAGAGGAAGGAATATCAGCCAGGAAATATATAATTAGAAAAGGCCAGGTAAGGGGGGAGAAGAAGAGGAGACAGGCAGCCCAAGGGCTGTACTTATACTCATAAAGTGTAAAAAAGCATAGAGAAAGCCCCCCAGCATGATGTATGGAGAAACACAGGAATCAGACAGGAAGAAAATATATGGATAGGTGACGGCTTACACTGAGAGAAGGCAGAACCACATCAGTGAGCATAAAATTGTTCCATATCTTTCATTTTCACTATAACATAGTAAAACCACATATATTTGAGTGCTTCATTTTGTTTGTCTCCATATCCTAACAGGGAGTACATAAAAGGAAGCAACACTACTGAACATATTAGCAATAATAATAATAGTAATGGATCATTCATTTATAACACTTTGAAATTGACAAAGCATTTAATTTTTTGTCCTCATAACAACACTATGAGGTAGGTGTGATTATCTCCATTTTGTAAATGAGGAACTTAAGGCTTAGAAAAATTTGTTCAGTCTCATGGCTAGTTAGGTACCTGACAGGAGATTTCAACCCTCGTCTTTCTGATCTTAAGTCTAGAGCACAGTCCTCTATAACATGGTGCCTCTGGATTTTGACTCTGCAGTCCTGGGTTTTAATACTTGTTCTACCACTTACTAGTCCAGCAAGTCAAGGGATTTATGGGATTGTTTCCATGAGATATAACAAGGGAGTTAGAATGGATGTTCTCCTCAGTCCCTTCCTGCTCTAAATCCAGTGACTGCAGGGCCAAAAAATGTTTGTGGAATTGAATTAAACCTAAAATTGTCTGATCACATTAGACTTTCTTGGTCAACTGCCCTCTCAAAGGACTTTCCTATAAAAACTGGAAAATGCAAGTGCTTTAACAAATATTATTCCATTTGAGTCTCACAACAACCCTGGGAAGTAGGTGCTATTGTTACCCTATTTTATAATTGAGGAAACTGAGACAAATAGAGGCTTACAGAGTTGCCCAGCATGACACAGCACATGTCTGATGATGGATTTGAACTCAGGTCTTCCTGACTTCGAGGCCTAGAGCTCTATCCACTGTGCCACCTTTGAAGCCACCTTTCTCCTTTGTTTGAACAACCTTCACTAGATTTGTTGACATTTAATAGAAGATGTAAGAAAAAAATCAAATCTAAGTGCCTCTTTGGGTTGGAATAATAAGGATGCCTGGTGATCTAGACTCATGGGATCATTGTTATAGAACTTAATAGTTCTTAAAAGACCAACCCTATCATTTTAAGGATGAGGACACAGAATGAAGAAGTTGAAATGACTTCCAGAAGGGTTGTGTGAAGAAGTGGAAAAGCTAGGATTCCCCGAGAAAGAGAAGTTTAGCCCTAAAGATGTACTTGTACTCCATGCAGCATAGACTACTTTGGGAGGGGGGGAAGCACAGAATAGAATGGGACTTGGAGTTTGTATGATAAATCCCACTTCAGAAACTTATTGTGTCTCACTTGTGTCTTATTGGGTCTCAATTCCCTTCTCTAGAATAAGAGGTCTTGGCCCCATTGATCAAGCTTCAAATCAGGGACCCCTTGTTTTAAAACAGATTATTTTTCTGGGGATGTCTAGAACTAAATGGCCACTACCATCCATTCCAACACTCAAACTCTGTGTGATTCTGTGTTACCTACATAATGGAGCAGGAAAAGGTACCAGGGGCCATTGGGGACACTGGCTGCCTTATAAAAAGAAGCTCCAGTCTAATTCAAACTGATTACTATTCCTCTGCAAGAGAAACCCAAGAAGTGATGATGTTTTGCTTTCAAATTTGGTTCCTGCTATCTGCAGAATGACACCAATGAACAGAAGGCAGAGATGAACATTGCTGACTAGCCACCTCTAGGGTCAGGGGCCCTAATTTGAATCAACAGAAGCACAGATCAATATTGCCTCAGAGCTTTGGAGGCCTGCTGGAGCTGTTCCTTCTCTTTATTTTTTTAAACATTTCTTTTGGTTTTTTCATTTTGCAAGCATTTATATTCTCTTTTCCCTCTCCCTTCTCCATCTCATTGAAAAGACAAAAAGAAAATGACAAACCAAAGCCTCAAAACAAACATGCTTGGTTAAGCAAAACAAATTCCCACATTGGCCATGTCTAAAAACTATGTAGCTCATTCTGCTTCTTGAGTCTATTACCTCTCTTTCAGGAAGTGGGTAGCGTGCTTCGTTGTCAGTCTTCTGGAATCATGATAATTGGAGAATGGCCAGACAAAATATGCATGTAAGGGAACACTATTGTGTCATAGAAAATGATGAAAGAGACCGTTTCAGAGAAACCTCAGAAGACTTATATGAGTCAGTCCGGAGTGAAATGTGCAGAACCAGAAGAACAATTTTTATAATAACAATATAGTAAACTCAAAAGACTTTGTAAGTCTCCTTTTATCTTTAGTTTATCTGACAAAGTTAAAACTCTGTTCCTTTGGACTAGACAAGAAATATTTGCTATGTCTCTCAAATTTTTTTTCCTTGACTTTCTTTATCCTAGAAAGAAACAGGAATTCCATAAATAAATGAAAACAAATATTCATGAAGGAAAAATACCCATTTCTTAACAGAGTGAGAGGTGTGTACCATTTTCACTAACCTAGGGAATAGTGTGGCACAGTGGAAAGAGTTCTGGGTTTGGTATCACAGGACATGGGTTAAAATCCTGACTCTGACACTTACTATCTGTGTGACTTCAGGTGAGTCATGTAATGTGTTCAGGGCTCAATTGGACTAGATTGGACTTCTCTCCAAATCTGTGATCCTAAAAAATGAAGAGCTTGGAGCCTTAGGTACCTTTTAGTGCTAAGATTCTGTGACTCAAACAGATATTTTTAATTGAAAAGTCATGAGGGATATGGAAATCTGCCAGCAAAGTCTGGCAGTCCCAGCCAAGAGACACCTTGAGGTCTTTGAGACGCAAAGATGATTATATTCTAAAGTAGACCTTTAACATAGGTTGTTGCTAAGAAGACAACAGTCCAAGAAGTGAAGGCAGCATGTTAGATTTGGAGGGTGAGGATCAGAGTTCAAATTCTAGTTTTACAACTTATCCCCTTTGGTCAAGTCATTCCAAGTCTCTAGGCCACAGCCAAATAAGTAGGGTGAGGATGAAATAGAACACTTCTATGAAAAGACCTATCCAAGTTTATCCCTCTCATCGCAAGCTAGGAAAACACAACCTCCTCCTTTAGTCATACAAATCCAAAGGTGATAATATGGCAGATAGAATCCCAGTAGCTGACTCACTATTGATTCCAAATTAAACTTCAATTGATTCTGTATCCAGAGACTAGATCCAGCCCCCTCAATCATGGCTCCTTGGTCCTTCATCTCCTTAATGGACAAGGTCTACTACATTTCCCAAAACATTTGGCAAAGTATTTGGAAGAAGACTCGCCCTCTGTAGCCAAAATAAATAGATCCCTTGGGAAAGTCATGTAACTTTCCTGTTTTAAAAAGGTTATTTTGGTTAGACTTTAACTGTCTCAAATTTAGATTTAATTAGGCACTTCCTGTGACTGTGATTTAAAGCCCAATTGATAATCCAAATGGTTATTGATGCTTTAACACTCAGAAATCAATGTAGGTGGTATTTTATGAGTTGATAAACTTTAATAAATGACTGTTAAATTTCCCATCTGGATTTATTTCCTTAGGTATAATATTTTGAAAAATAAGGAAGAACTTGGACTGTAATTTAAACACCTGCTTACAGACGCTTCATAAATTTCTAGTAAAATGCATATCTAAAGCAATTAAACAGTTGTTAAACCTGTAAGTATACTTAATGAGCAGCTATATTTTTAAAAAATGTGTAATAACAACTAACTCTTCCATTTCCCTTTTTCTGATTTAACAACGTAATGTTACTATTTTTTGCCAGACTGAACCTCCCTTTACATGTGACCTTCCATAGAAATAGGTCACTAAACACGTACAATATCCTACCTTGCCAGTTTCTCTCAGTGCCTAGGTTTTCTGACTTACTCTGAAACTTCTTTAATGTCCCCATACTCAAATGGGCTGGTTGATATTCCTAATCCTGATGCAGATTGCAACCTGTCCATGTCTACCCATCCGACATTACTCTCATCCATATCTTCCCATAGAACTCAGTGACAGGGGGTCTACCCAATATGTTAATGGCTGCCATAATGTTTTCCCAACATCTCCCAGATTCCAGTGCAGTGTACAGACTTTCTTCTTATCTCTTCCTCTAATCACATGTCCAGCAGTCCATCTGTTTTGCTCATACATTTCTTTGAACCAGACATCCTTTTAATGCTTTATCTTCATGATTCCATGCTTGTGATGTGTTGCAGTCTGCTCACACCTACTCTTTACTTCTCTGTTTTCCTTTGGGCACTTTCATCTTCCATAGAAAAATCATGGAAGACTCTTTGGAGAGTCCATAACTTGCAGTAATATGACAATAATAGAAGGTTAGAGCAAGAATAAGAACTGAACCCATGATTTCACTGATACAGAGGTAAGGAAATTCTCTCTACCAGAACCTTCTCTTCAATGATTAGTCTTAGACTGTTGTGAGGTTGTGACTTGCCCAGCGTCACACAGCCAGTAGTTGTCAAAGGCAAGGTTTGAACCCAGGTCTTCCAGTTTTGAGGCCAGATCTCTATGCACTGTTCTATACTGCCTCTCTGCCAGAAGAAAATCAGTGATTAAAAGATGGCCCTTTATTTCCAGAAGAAGACTGGGCTCATTAAAAGAACTTTACCATTTTCCAAAGGCAATCAAATCTGATTCCCTCTTTCTATTCAACTCTGGACCCAGTTCACTGACCATTTTCTGTGTCTATTTAAGATCTCTATCCTAATGGTTAAGCTCTGGCTTATCTATCCAACTTAATATTAGAGTCTGGACTAATACACTTTGCTCATCTACATGGCCTAAGTGGATAGTTTGGTCAAACTTTTCCCCCATAATTATGTATTCCACCAGAAGGCTCTACTATATTCAAGGGTGGGATGACATCAGTTAAATGAAACCAGTTAGAATCTCTTCCATGACAGTGCTGAACCCTTTTAGTGAGCACACATCACCTAATCATCTGCCTTCCTTGATATAAATAATCAAAAGATGTCAAACAAATTTATTTTTGTTATGTAGTATAAGGAATCTTCTAAATTCTGACATATACATGGGAGATGCAGCTGCAGAAGAGCCTGTAAGGTACCATTTTACTCTATGAAATCCAATGGGTTTTGGTCATCAGTAAACAAAGCAAAGAAAGATTCTGCATTCTCCACAACTTTTGGTCAATGTGTGAGGGGAAGGAAAGCATAGTGTAATAGAGTGCTGGAACTGGAGTTAGGAAGACATGGGTTCACATTTCACCTCAGATATTTTCTTTTTAATGTAGTTCAATAAAAATATAGGTCCATATCCTGAGGCCACTTATGGTGACTCTGGATAATGTGGGTTCAAATGTGAGTTCTGCTCCTTATGACTCATGTGCCAGCCTTCGGTAAGTCATTTCATTTCTGTGGGCCAAAGACTGTTCATCTAAAAACTAAGGAAATTGCACTAGAAGATCTCTGTCATCTTTTCCAGATGAAAATCAATGATCCTATACTAATCCTACCTTGATTATAAAGACTCTCTGAGTTGCAGAAAACATCATTCCCATTGTCAGACAATATATCATAAGCTGAGCTTCCAAGGACATTAGAGGAGAGGAGGTAAGCATTCAGGATACTTTCCAAGACCTTCTGGCCAGGAGTTCCTAGAATTTCTTTCCAATTTTATGTAACTGATGGTGGGGAGGATATTCCATTCCACCTGCACACACCAAAGAAGGGTAATGGAACCAGCACAATATTGGACAGGTGCTCCAGATATAGCCAAAGATGCTTTTCTCCCAAATGAAGAAAACATCAAGGAATGACTTCTATTTCCTCACATGGTCCTTATACTGATTATACATATACACCATGGCAGGAAGCAGTGGGTTAAAGGGAGTAGGCAGAATCAAATGTAATAAACAAGATGGCAGAACAAGAAAAACAGGGAGAAGATTGCTGAAAATGGGGGTCTTTGCTTTTTTTTTCAAATAGGACTTCTCATCATTTTCATTTAATACCCTATTCCATGAAAGGCTGGGGAAGTCACAAAAATACTACTAATGATTCCCATCTGTGATCTAATCTATAATAACAAGATGACTGATATCATTAGGCAGTGCAATCTTCTATCAAATGCTTTGCTTAGAATTTGAAATCAAACTCATTGAGGCATATGGTTTCTCCCAGTCCTGGCCCACAGAAGATGAATCTGTCATTAGAGCTGCAAGGAAAAGGAACAAAACATGTTTTCCATAAAGCTAAATGACTTGGATAGGGGCAGGAATTGCCTTTCCCCCCCGATTTACAGACTGGCTACTTGGCAAAATAGTTGAAGTTTGTGACAGGCAATGAAAGCTATGGGGGAAGGAGGTGGGGGAGGGGCATGCTAGCTATGTGACCTCCAGCAAGTTTCTTGAGGATGTTTATGGTGAAATAAAGACCTTTGAGGAGATATTTGTTTCTAAGTATTTGAATATCTGTCACATGGAAGATGGATCAGACTTATTCCACTTGGCCCTAGAGTGGCAAAGAGGCCAATTTAAGCTTAATATGAGGAATAACTTCCCAGCAATTAGAAGTGACTTAAAGTGGAATGGGCTTCTCCTCATTGGATGTTTCCAAGCAAAGGGTGGTGAAGTATATAGTGGAGAGGGATTCCTGTTGGTACATAGGTTGAACAAGATAGTTTCTGAATTCCCTTCAAATTCTACCATTTTATGATTCTGTGAACCTCAGTTTTTCCATCTGTAAATGGGACAGCATATAGTATGGAAGCTGTGACTGATTGCAGGTCTTGGCAGCTGGTTACTATTTCAATCAGCCTGGAAGTTGGTTGGAGCAGACAAGATTATATTCCTACTCCAAGATAGTATATTGATCTAAATTCTTCAAATTAATGATTAAAAATGTATGTCCCTTCACTCAGGATGAGGTGTAAATCTCTGTAAATCTGTAAATTTCTGCAAATCTCTGCAGAATCTGCATGCCTAGATTTGTGTTAGGTGCTATAGAGGGTACAAAGGAAGAAGAAAACATAATTCCTGTCCTCAAGGGGCTAACTTTCCACTCAGACTAACAGGAAAATTTCTTTTTTTTTAATGTTTATTTATTTATTTTTTGTTTTCGAAATTCTTTTCCACAAAGTTTTGAGTCCCAACTTTTCTCCCCATCTCTCCCCTCCCCCACCCCATAATGCCTTGCATTTTGATTACCTCTTCCCTCAATATGCCCTCCCTTCTATTACACCCCTCCCTTCTCTTATCCCCATCTTCTCTCTTTCCTTGTAGGGCAAGATAGATTTCTATACCCAATTTCCTGTATTTCTTATTTCCCAGTAGTATGCAAAAATAATTCACAACATGCATTTCTAATATTTTGAATTCCAACTTCTCTCCCCTCTTCCCTCCCCACCCATCCCTACTGAGAAGGCAAGCAATTCAATACAGGCTATATATGTGTAGTTTTGCAAAAGATTTCCATAATAGTCATGTTGTATAAGACTAACTATATTCCCCTCCATGTTATCTTTCCCCCCATTTATTCTATTTTCTCTTTTGACCTTGTCCCTCCCCAAAAGTGTTTACTTCTAATTGCTCCCTTCTCCCATTTGTCCTCCCTTCTATCATTCCCCTCACATCACTTGTCCACTTCTCCCCTAATTTCCTGTAGTGTAAGATAGAATTTCATACCAAATTGAGTGAACATGTTATTCGCTCCTTAAGTCAAATGTGAAGAGAGTAAGCTTCACTTTTTCCCTTTCACATCCTCCCTTTTCTCCTCCATTGAAAAAGCTTTTTCTTGCCTCTTTTGTGAGAGATGATTTGCCCCATTCCATTTCTCCCTTTCTCCTCCCAATATATTTCTCTCTCACCCCTTAGTTTTATTTTTTAGATATCATCTCTTCCTCATCAGAAAGGATGGAAGAAAATACCTCTTCATCAAGAAAGTAATTAGTCTTAATTTTTTTCCCTTTCTTGGGCATTTTCCCAGTCAGTTATTTGACTTTTGAGTCCTTTGTCAAGTGGAGGCTATGTTCTGGGGACCTGTAAGTTCTTGTTTACTCCAAAGTTGCTCAATCATTCAAGAGGAGTTTACTCCTCTGGTCTGGGAACTATTAACGACTTTCTGCCTAGGATCTACAAGTAGAATTCCTTTTCCAGAGCCTCCACTAGCTCCACTATGTCAGCCAGCACTCTTCCTCACCCCCAGACTGCCACTCAGGGCTGAGACCCAGATCAGCAGCTCAATTCCCCCAGAGGCTTTAAGCCAAGGGCTCCAAAAACGGATGCTGCTACTGCTGCTGCTGCTGCTGCAGCCACCAACACTGCACAGGGTCGGGGCTAGGGGAGGACCCTGCTCCCTTCTCACCCAGGAGAAAAAGATTTTTCACTGGCCTTTGAAGTGCCTTTGGTATTTGTGGGTAGAGGGATCTGAGAACCCTAGCTGTTGCTGAAGATTCTGCCCCAGAGGCCTGTTCTGGTCCTGTCTCTGCTGCACAGTGAGTCCAAGGCTGGGCTCTGCTCCACACTTTGATAGATAGACCTTTCCTGTTGGCCTTTCAGGCTACCTTGGGCTGGAAATCTCTTTCACTCTGTCATTTTGTGACTTCTACTGCTCTAGAATTTGTTTAGAATTATTTTTTACGGGTATTTTATGGACCTTGCGGGAAGAGCTAGAGTATATGCATCTTTCTACTCTGCCATCTTGCAGAAAATTTCTAAGAAGTCATTTGAAGAGGCAGAGTTTCCAAGGGATGTGGAATCATCAATGAGTCACTTGGGTGTAAACCAACCACTTTCCCAGGAAAAGGCTGATGAGACCTCTCTGATATCCTGACTTCCTTTAAATCTGCCCCTACTCCAACTGTGCTATTTGGTTTCTGTCTCAAGTACCATCTCTGAAGGACCCTGTCTGACTCCAAGCCTATGGTTATATAACTTCACAGAACTCTGTCTCTATAGTAGACTGCAGCAGTCCCAAAAGTGGGCAGAATGAAAATGATTGAGTGTGCTGGTTTTGGCTCATTTTGTAGTTCTAACCCTATCCATGGGAAGAAGTAGTCAACTCAGATGAGAGGCATAAAAGACAGATAGAAACAAAGCTCATCAGAAGTCCCAGGGGTGCGTCAGGTCAGAAAATCAGAAAACTAATCCTCTCCAAATATTTAAGTCTTTTAAAAGAGTCCATCAAAGGGAGAACCTTTTAAAATAATTACTTTTTATTGCAGGGTTTCTAAATAAACACTGAAAATAAAAATAACATAATACAGACTATTACAATATAAAAAAGAGAAAGATTCTGTTCCATCACACCTTCAGAGCAAGATCAAGATGAGGCATTGCATGGTGAAAACTTGTAATTACAGAAGGCTTTGTCTGAATTATTTCTAAAGCAGTAGTTGTCATCTATCCCACACAGAGGAGGAAAAGGCTGTAAGGGCATTCAGAAGTGGAAGAAACCTAAAAGTGATGGTAAAGGGAGGAGATGGGGAAATACACAAGGCAAAAAGAGATGTAGTCAATAGAGCAGACCAGCAAGAAATATAGATAAGATATAAAGATATAGAGAAGAAATAAAGGTAAAATGTCACCCAGGAGCAAGATGCAAAAAGATAAATATCAAATATCTTCTCCCTCTGACTGTGAATTGGAGAATCTTAACTTGAGATCTGGAAGGAAGCTTAGAGATCACTAATTTTACAGAGAAGCATATTGAGTCCTGGGGAGATTAAGTGACTTGCCCACAAGGTTACCCAGGGAGTATCAGAGGTAGGACTTGAACTCAGATCCCTTGATGCTAAGTTCAGCATATGTTCTACTGCACTACACAAGAGGCAGTTTGTATAGAGGGGGAAGTGCTCAACTTAGAGCCAGAGGTCTTGTATTCAAGCCCTGACTCCATTAACTGTGTGACTCTAATTGTCCCATAAACTCCTTGAGCCTCATTTTTACCACATGAATGGCAAGAATTTGGCCTTACTTGCAGAGAGATCTCATCAGGATTAAGTTGAGGTAATGAGTATGAAACACTTTGCCCTATAGAAATGTCAGCTAATATAATTAATTACTCTTGTCATAATTGCTATACAAACCCTACTGTACCTAAAGCTAGAACATGAAGCCTGAGATTGCTCAGAATCTAGCCAAGGGAGTTAATGAAGGCCTCTATCCCTTTGCCTTTCTGTGGCTTGGAAGAAAAGTCATCTAGTATGATGGGTACTTTCAAATAATAGTAATAGTAGTAAGACCTAACTATAAAGAAAAGTTTGGCCTTTTTTCCCTTGGACCCAGAAAGCAGACCCAGAAGCAGTGGGTACAAGAAGTAAAGGGAGCTGAATTTAGGCTGGGTTTCATGAAAAACTTCCTAACAATGAAAAAATTGTCTCAAATGCACTGAGGAGAGAGTAAAGTCTGCCTGCCCCAACCTCTTTTCCTTCCCCACCACCTCTACACTGGTCATCGAGAAGAAACTAAGTGATATAGTGAGAATTTTGATCAGATGTTGATTGAACCATATGGCTAGAGAAGTCCTTTGCATCTCTCAAAGTTCTGTATTTCCGTGATATCCCAACAGAATGGTATTCTCACATTTTAGTCATCAAGGCAAAACAGAATTCAATAAAACAAAGAGGGAAGTAACGTTTGTATTCATATATCATTCACTGGCCTTTTCCATCTCCTTTTGCCTAGTCTTGGTTCATTTTCTCCCTATCCCATCCCAGTCAGTGCTAAGCCTTGTGTCTCATCCCCACAGAGTGTTGCTTTCAGCTAGTTGTTCTAGTTAGAAAGGATCTGATAAACTAATCCTCACTAAGGTATTAAATGATAAGGAATTAAGATGCTCTCTCCTGGTCCCACTTTTATATAAATGTCAACTAATGAAAATTGTAATCACCATTATAATCACACTAATCATCAATGAACAGATGACAAATCCCAGTATTGCAAACAGAAATTCCAAATTATCCTTAAGCATTAATAACAAATTCTCCTGGAACTGGATCATTCTCACAGACAAAACTGTTGTTTACAATCTTCTGGATTCAACATTGACCCATAAAAATTAGAAAACAGGGATTTTAATAGCTGTTATGATACAAAATACTCTTATCTTTAAATGAGATAAAAAAAAAACCTTTTGAAATACAGAGACCTAGTAAAAGAAATCAATACTATGTTGGGACAGGATGAGGTATGTGCCATTATTTCTGCTTTCTTGTCTGCTATTGTTCAGAAGACAACTTCAGGGAGTCACCAGAAACTGAATTTTCATCACAACACTTTTGTTCAATTTTAAAAAGCAGTTAGTTTAAGAAGTAAAGTGGTGCAATGGAAAGGATGCTGGCTTTAAAGTCAATTTTTTGAGGACCTTGGTGTTAATTTCAACCTTGCTACTTGCTACTCGGTAGCTAGGTGGCACAATGGATAGAGCACTGGGCGTAGAATCAGGAAGACTCCTCTGCAACAGCTTTGTGACCTTGGGCAAGTCACTTAACCCTGTCTACCTCCGTTTTCTCATGTGTAAAATGAGCTGGAGAAGACAATGGCAAATCACTCCAATATCTCTGTCAAAAAAATACCAAATTGGGGGACAGGGAGCCAAGATGGTGGAGTAGAAAGACAGACCTGCTCTAGCTCTGCCCGCATAGCCCAGGAGAAGCCATAAAACAACAGAGTGAAAGATATTTCCAGCCCAAGATATCCTGGAAAGACAACAGTGAAGGTCCATTGCACTGCGTTCAGAGTGGAGTGCAGCCCAGCCTTGGACATGCAATGGGTCAAAGACAGAACTGGAGCAGGCTTCAGGGCACAGAATCATGGGTAGCAGCTGTGGTTCCCAGATTTCTCAACCCACAAATGCCAAAGACAGCTTCAAAGGTCAGTGAAAAAGCTCTTTCACCTGGATGAGAGGGAAGCAAGGTCTGGTTCCAGCCCCAGGGTAGTGGCAGTCAATGTGGCAGCACCCACTTTGGAGCCCTCAGCCTAAAAACCCTGAAGGAATTGAGCCACAGATCTGGGACTCAGTTCTGAGTGGCACTCCTGGAGTGAGGAGGAGCACTGGCCCCAGGGTAGTGGCAGTCAATGTGGCAGCACCCACTTGGAGCCCTCAGCCTAAAAACCCTGAAGGAATTGAGCCACAGATCTGGGACTCAGTTCTGAGTGGCACTCCTGGAGTGAGGAGGAGCACTGGCATGGTAGACCTGGTGGAGGCTCTGGAGAAAGAATCCTACTCGCAGATCCTGTGGTTGCTCCCAGACCAGAGCATAGGCCAGGAGATGAGTAAACTCCTCTCCCTTGATTGTGCCACCTTGGATGAACTGAAAACTTACAGGTCCCTAGAGTATACCCTCCACTTGACAAAGGACTCAAAAGTCAAGTAATTGGTGGAAAAATGTGCAAAATAGGGAAAAATAAGACTATAGAAGATTACATTCTTGGTGAAAAGGTATTTTCTTCCATCCTTTCGAAAGAGGAAGAACGAAGCATATCATCAGAGGAAGACATAAAAGTCAAGGCTTCTACATCCAAAACCTCCAAAAAAATATGCAGTGGTCTCAAGCCATGAAAGAACTCAAAAAGGATGTTGCAAAACAAATAAGAGAGGTGGAGGAAAAATTGGGAAGAGAAATGAGAGTGATGCAAGAAAATCATGAAAAGTGAGTCAACAGTTTGCTGCAGGAGACCTAAAAATGCTGAAGAAAATAATACCTTTAAAAACAGACTAACCCAAAAGGCAAAAGAGGTCCAAAAAGCCAATGAGGAGAAGAAAAGCAGAATTAGCCAAATGGAAAAGGAGGTTCAAAAGCTCATTGAAGAACATAGTTCTTTAAAAATTAGAATGGAAGAGATGGAAGCTAATGACTTTATGAGGAACCAAGAAATTATAAAACAAAACCAAAAGAATGAAAAAATGGAAGATAATATGAAATATCTCATTGGAAAAAATAACCGACCTGGAAAATAGATCCAGGAGGGACAATTTAAAAATTATTGATCTACCTATAAACTATGATCAAAAAAAGAACCTAGACATCATCTTCCAAGAAATTATCAAAGAAAACTGGCCTGATATTCTAGAACCAGAGGGTGAAATAGAAATGGAAAGAATTCACCAATCACCTCCTGAAGAGATCCCAAAAGGAAAACTCCTAGGAATATTGTAGCCAAATTCCAGAGTTCCTAGGTCAAGGAGAAAATGTTGCAATCAGCCAGAAAAAAAAACAATTCAAGTATTGTGGAAACACAATCAAGATAATACAAGATTTAGCAGCTTCTACAATAAGGGATCAAAGGGCTTAGAATATGATATTCCAGAACTTAAAGGAGATAGGATTAAAACCAAGAATCACTACCCAGAAAAACTGAGTATAATACTTCAGGAGGAAATGGAATTTCAATGAAATAGAGGACTCACAAGAATTCTTGTTGAAAAGATCAGAGCTGAATAGAAAATTTGACTTTCAAATACAAGAATCAAGAGAAACATGAAAAGGAGAACAGAAAAGAGAAGTCTTAAGGAACTCATTAAAGTTGAACAGTTTACATTCCTACATGGGAAGATGCTATTTGTAACTCATGAGACCTTCGTCAGTATTAGGATAGTTAGAGGGAATATATATGTATATAGATAGATAGATATGTAGGTGTGTATGGGTATGTATGTATGTGTATATTATATATGTGTAGGTATGTATATGTACATGTGTGTATGGGTACTTGTATATGTATATATGTATGCATACATATATGTATGTATATGTGTATATACATATATTCATACACACATACAGATATAGATATATAAATAGAGGCACAGGGTGAGCTGAATATGAAGGGAAATTATCTAAAAAAATAAAATTTACTGTTGAGTGGAATGTACTAGGAGTAAGAGAAAGGACGAGGTAGAATGTAGCAAGTCATCTCACGTACAAGAGGGAAGAAAGAGCTTCTACAATGGAGGGGAAGAGGGGAGAGATGAAAGGAAGCTCAGCCTTATTTTCATGGGGTTTGGCTTAAGGAGGGAATAACACACTCTCAATTAGATATGGAAATCTATTTTACCCTGCAGGAAGGCAAGGGGAAAGGGGATAGGAGAAGGAAGATAATAGAAGGGACAACAAATTGGGAAAAGGGATAATCAGAAGCAAACACTATTGTGGGACGATGGGTCAAGGGAGAGAAGGCAATAAATGAAGGGCTGGATAGGACGGAGGGAAATGTGATTAGTCTTTTACAACATAAATATTATGGAAGTGCTTTGCATTGTTACACATGTATGACCTACATTGAATTGCTTGTTTGCTCAATGAGGGTGGATGAGGAGGGAGGGAGAGAATATGGAACTCAAGGCTTTAAGAATGAATATTAAAAATTGTTTTAGCATGCAACTGGAAATTAAGCTATGGAGTATAGAAAGCTATTTTGCCTTACAGGAAAAAAAAAGAAGGGAAGGGGGATGGAAGAAGAGTGGGTAATAGAAGGGAGGACAGACTGGAGGAAAGGGTGGATGAGGTGCATGCTGTCCTGGGGTGGGGAGTGGAGAGAGATGGGGAGAAAATTTTGAATTCAAATTCTTGTGGAAGTGAATGCTAAGAACTGAAAAATAAATAAATTGTATATTTTAAGAAAAGAAAAAAAAAGAAAATCCCAAATGGGGTCATGAAAGTCAGACACAACTGAAATAACTCAAACAACACCACCTGCTACTCACGTTATTTTGGTTAAGTCAGTGAACTTCTCTGAACCACATCTCATCTGTAAATGGAGGGTGAGACCAAATGATCTCTGCCAGGTTTCTGCCAGCTCTAAATATAGCATACTATAATCTATCTGCAAGCTAGGTAGAGAAGTAGATAGATGGATAGATCGACAGACAAACAGACAGATAGACAGATAGATGTTAGACAAACAAATAACAATAATAAGATAATGACATGGCTCCAGATTATTTATTTCTGGATTACATTGAATATAGGATGAAAAATGGATTAAGAATGATAACAATGGCAGTAATGGTGGTAGTTGTATTGATGATGATGATGACCATGATCATGATGCAGAAATCCTATAAAGTAATACCTTGAAAATTAAAAAAATTTTTAATTTTTATTCAAGAATACTTTCAGGCCAATCAAATTTTTTTTGAAGGGGGATGCCTGCATGGAAAGTATCATCATGCTCCAGAGATGTCCACCCACTCATGGAATCATGGAATTTGGGGCTGGAATGACATCTGAGCAATCATCCTCCTCCACAAGCCTTTTCTAATGCCCCCACCTCCCACCTGCCAACTTGTCAGCCCTCTACCCCTCTCCCAGCAAAAAGCCTTTCTTTTGACTTTGTATATACTTTGTATTAACTTGTCTGAGGGCAATGTGTCCTCTTTAGAAGGCAAGATCCTCAAGAAAAGAAGCAATTGTGCTTTTATCTTAGTGCCCTTGGTGCCTAGGATAATGCCCAGCACATAATAAGTGTCTAATAATGCACTGGATTAAGAAAACTGAAAAAAAAATAAATGCCTAATAAAAACTGATTGAATAGAATTAAGCTGAAATTCCTCATTTTCTAGATGAGCAAAATGAAATCTCAGGAGGATCCTCCTTGTCTGCAATCACATAGATAGCAAGCAGCTGACCTAGTATTACACCCATTGTTTGATTCTAGCCTCAGTACTATTTCTACTAGGCCAAGAAAGGCCAGTCTTGCATTACCTTTTCAAGACAGCATCTTTTCTCATTCTCTGGCTTCCAATCCTCTCATTGAATAATCGTGTGCATTTGCAATATGAAATAGAGGCCATCAAATGAGGCAGATATGACAGACTGTGAAATAGAGGACAAGGAATCTGTGCCCTGCTTTTTCTTTGTGGCTTCTGTTTTCTCAGACCTGGTACTGCTAATGATGACCCCACAGCCTGGCTGCTTTTGATTGGCACTTGGAAGCTAGTAACTCAGAGGCATTTGCATGCATCAAAACTCCAATGTGGCAACTGCCTGTATTTGCCCACTCTTTCCTAAAAGGTAGGAGAGAGGTAGGGGCAAAGTTAAGGAAGGAGGGCCATCCATTCCTGCCCTCCAGGATTAAGGTCCACCTTGAGACTTTGGAAACAAATTCACTTTACTCTCTTCCTATCATCAAACTAGGCTGGCTTTGAATAGTTTCCATGTTGAGCTCTTCTAGCCCACAAGGTACCACTGTCAAGACTGGTGGGCATCATTACTGCCAGACAGATGCTCATTGGCTATATGCAATCCCCTCACACAGAGTCCAATTGTTAAAGTCAGGTGCAATTGTCCTTCCCCTCTCTCAATCCCTCTCCCACCTTTTTCTCAGTCCCCAGCTGTAGGCTATCCAGGCTGGCTACAGAAGTTCTGAACTGAGCAACTAGAGAATGCCTAAATGTAAGAGACCAAGATGGTGAGGGGACTGAAGACCATGCCATGGGAGGGATAGTCAAAAGACTGGAAGATGTTTAGGCCACAGAAGACAAGGGTAAGAGAGGACATGAGAATTATCTTCAGGTATTTGAAAGAGTATCAGATGTAAGAGAGATGAGGTTTGCTTGTTTTGAACCCAGAGGGTACGACTAGAAACAATGCGTGAAAGATGCAAGGAAGAAGATTCAGATCTGACACACAGGAAAACTTTCTTAACACTTAGAACTTCCAAGGTAGAATGAGTTGCCTTGGGAAAATGAAGATTCCTGCTTATTAAAAGTCTTTAAGCAAAGGCATTAGCTTTTAGAAATGTAGCCTCTGAGATATCTCACAACTCTGAGATATGTGGTTTAGTGACCTGGTTATGAGGTTTCCACTCAGCTCAAGAATTCTGCAGGTCTGACCTAGAATTCCCCTCCACACTCATGCTTCTGCTCCCAGAATACCTCCCTTGTATTGGTCAGTTTGTACTTGGTTTTTCTTTTTGACTAGGGAAAAGAGGCCATTTTGCCTCATTTCTTACCTTGCCTTAATTACTAAATGGATATTGCCTCAGACAAAGTGAAACCTGGGAAAAAACTTAGCCAAAAAAGGCCAAGGTCTCTCATTGTATCCTGGGCCATCTGCAGTCATCCTGAGCTATATCTTGCCATTTGTCCCAGATGGCTCAGGAGGAGAGAGTGAGGCTGGTGACTCTGCGCAGCCCTGCCTCACTTAAATCCAGTTCACTTTTAAGTCATGACATCACCTTCCAGATGTCATGGTCCTCTTTGAGAATGAAGGACAACCTCATACTCCAGCCACAGCTCTGCTTCTTCTGTGAATTGCTTCAGATTTTCATCTTCCTGGCAATCCAATGATTGATTCCTACATGCCCACCTGGAAAACTGAATACATCATACAACTTTTACTTATTTATATATGGGGAAATATCTGTGGGGAACAGAGGTAAGAGCACAAGGTGAGCAGTTAAGAGACTCATTCTATTCCTAGCTCAACAAACTATATGACCTTGGGTAAGTTACAAATGCATTGGGATTTATATTATTTATTTATCTTCTTTATTAAAGAATGTTACCCAAAGTCTTTAAAGGTTTAATGCCATTTCATGGGAAAACTGAAGCAAGCCTGTCACTCTCTCATAGATCTTGAAGACAGAATATCTAACCCTTAGCATACTGTGAGCATGTAGGAGTCAATCATTGGATTGGTAGGAAGATGAAAATCTGAATGTTGTCACACAGTGCGCCATTGCCCCCTCAGGATTTCTAGTCCTTTCCATCTGTCCTGCAGCTGCACTCTTGTATGTATATTGACTCTTCCAAGTAGAATGGGACCTTCTTGAGAGCAGAGATTGACTTGTTTTTCTCTCTATATTATCATCATTTAGCACAGTACTTGGCATTTGGTAAATGCTTAATAAACGTTTTTTTTTTCATCCATTCATTCACTCATCATGCTTCATTGATCCAACAATGAAGCTATTTTGTATCCTTGGCAGGATACTATTGATAATGACAACGAAAAAGAAGATGAAGAGAAAGAATTATTTCATCTTCTTTGATAGAATTCAGATAAAAAGTGTCCTAGGACAAATTGCTCTTCTGAAATTATTTTTTTATTTATTATTTGTACAGACAGATAAAATGATTGCTTTTTATAATTGAATAAATGCTTTAAGAGGCAAGCTCATCTTCTATAAACACACTAAAAGCATACCTGGTACAACTCCAGTAGTGCACAGAAAGAGAAAGAATTTGTACCTCATTCTGTTCTCATGAGATTTAATTTCTTCTACTAGGGTTCTCTACTATAAAATGTTTTTCTATTCTACATAGCATAAAAATTATGAGTATTCCATATAGTGACTTCTATTTAAAACCTTGTTCTTGAGTTTTTATGAACAATTGCGGGCTGTAGTTCAATCTGTTATAGTGGTCTAGTTCCAGCAGAGTTTATTGGTTAGTTTTCTCTGATATTTATTTTTTAGGTCTGTATCTTCAGTAAAGTGATTTGTCATCTGTCAGTTTATAAAAAATAGTGAGCTTTTGATGAATAATTCTAGTTACCACGTTATGTCTTGAGAGGTAATAGTCATATGTATATAATGTTTTATGGTTTACAGATTGTCCTCATAACAATCCTGTGAGATTCTTAGTTCAATATTATTATCATTGTCTTTTACAGATGTGGAAAGTGAGGTTCAGAAAGATAAATTTATTTCCCCAGTATCACACACTAGCAACTGACTAAGCAGAGGCTTAAACCCAGAACTTCTGACTTCAGAACTAGTACTCCCTCCACCACACCACACGACACTACCATGCCATTATTTGGATCACAACAGGTTTCTCACAGAAAAAGCTTATGGAACCATTTCTCCTTTTCATCAGGAAGACAATACTTTTTTGCCTTGAAAAGCACTTTTTCTGTCAATGTGAAGTTTAGGCATCTCTTTTAAAAAAGACTTCAAAATTCATTTTTATCCTTACATCCCCCAATCAGGCTGAGATTGCAAAGCATTGTAGGGCATTGTTCTCTGTGATCATCACCACTGATGTCCATAGTGCCAGTAGTATCAGAGCCTGAAGGAAAATAGGGAGGAACATTCTCTAGTCTTCTAAAATGTGTTTTCCTCCTCACTCCAGTCTTTCCAACCTCTCAACACCAGTTACGAAGCTAATGAGAAATAAGTGTGTTTGCTTAATGCTTGCCAAGGCAGTATGACTATTTATTTGTGCCCTTCCTACTGCACATTCTGTCCTTGAAAATTGAGTGCATCATTTCTGATTTGCCCATTTGGAACTTCTAGCAGCTTTGGCAGTGATACCCTAATCCTCTTGGCAAATGTACAGAACACCCTTTTCCCTTCTTGGTTACCATAATGTTCTAACCAATAAAAAGGATATATTTTATGAGCTTATCTATTCATTATACTAATCAATGTAGAAACACGTGGTAGCTCTATTTGAGCAGTTGGAGAAGTTGGAGAAGAAGGGTGGCTTTCTTCACTGTGGTTTTGGCAAGTCTTGGAAGATGTAGGTGAAAAAAATTGAAGCCAGATGGTTCTATCAGAGAAATTTCTAATTGTTTCGCTTTGCTTTATTTCTTTGCCACCTTTTAAAATCCCAGAATATTAGGATGACAAAGCTAGAAGGAGCCTTGGAGATCTTTAATACAAAGTCTTCAATTTACAGATGAGGAAACTGAGGTTTGGAGGAGAAAAATTACTTTGTCCAAATTGACAGGAATTCAATAGCTGAATGATGGTTTTGTACTTGTCAAGTTACTCTGAAAGAAATGCTTTAATGTAAAAATGCACCCCTACTTTTGGTGGAGAGCTAGGAAGGCAAGGATGCTGAATGATGCATACCTTGTCATCTGGTTATATCTGCATTATTTGGTTTTGCCTAACCTTTTTTCTTTATGACAAGAGAAGGTTATATAGTGGTAAGGAAAAGAATTTCAAGAAATATCCATGGTGTAAAAGCAGGTTTTTATAGAAAGGGCAGAAGATTTACAATTATTTGCTTTCAAAATGAATCAGTATGGTAATACCACACTAGTCAAGTTACATTCAGGATACTTGGAATGTAGTGATGAGAAACTACTTGGTTTCAGTTTCAAAGATTTATCTCATGGTTAACTGATTGAAAAATGTGAAGCATCATAATTGACTGTATATAGACAATGGTCAAAACTTGTTTTTATTTGCCTGATAAGTACTCAGCTAGAAAGACCCAGGGAGGAGACGGGCAATCAACAGTTTCAAATGCTATGGAGAGATCAAGAAGGATAATAGCTAAATATAGTTTTACCAAAAAAAAAAAAACAGACTAAAATGATGATGAAAGCTAACATTTATATAATATTTCAGATTTTGTGGACCTTTATATATATTATCTTATTTGATCATTAACAACCCTGAGACATATCTGCATTTTGCAGATGAGGAAACTAGCACTGATTACGTGACTTACTCAAGATCATAAATGTACAATAAATGTCTGAGACAGGATTCAAACTCAGGTCTTCCTAGATCCAAGACCAGTGCTTTATCCACTAGATATCTCATTCACTAGAAGCTCAGGATCCAAATTAAGACCCCCAAGAGTGTTAGGAGCATCAGCATGAGAGTCATGGACAATGAAGCCAGAAGGGTTTCATGTAAAAGATATACCCAGGCCTTGATCACTTGTTGGGGTTAGATATCATCAAGGAACTCCCCAAACACCCAGAATATTAGGATGACATGACTATTTATAGATTGGCAGGAAGAGGAAGTTGTATCATTTAGAATTGGTTAGCAATGGTCTTCCACAGAGTTCATCTTCAGATTTAACACAAATACCTACCCCAGGGGTTCAGCAAGTGTAGTCTCCTACTTAGTGTAAGGATACATAGGTTACAGTCACTTCATATCAGAGCAGCTCCCTGAGGCAACCCCAAGTCAATGGTTTTATTGGGAGAAAAGGGATGATAAAATGCATCTGGTTGGTTTCTCATCTAAGTTGCTGCTGTAACTCAAATAGCACAAGCATGGGAAAAGGCAGGATATTGGCACTATTTGGAAAGAAGGAGCATGCCCAGGGTCCAGTCTCGAGGTAGTCTAATACCTGAAGAATATAAAAAAGTTCGTAGCTGTTTTGTATGACATTACTTAATATATAACTTAATATTTAATAATATTTTTCATTTCATTTTGATTAAAATTTCATTCAATTAGTTACATTATTTAATTAAATTTTTATGATTTATGTTGTTTACTATTTATTGTGTTAATTATTATATTAACAATCAATTTATTTATTAGAGAAAGAGATAGATACCTCACCCCTCACACAACTCTGCAAGATAGGTAGCACAAGTATTACAACTCTTGTTTTATAGATGACAAAACTAGAGATCTAGAAGGTTCAGTATCTTACCTAGGGTTCACCCAGCTGAATATTATCTCATCTGGGATTTGAAACTGGGTGTTCTGACTCCAGTTCCAACACCCTCCCCATTATATCAGGCCACAAACCTAATTTTTAACCAAGGTTTCGTGAAAACAATTCCCAAGTGTGCTACGTGTAGTGGGCTCAACAGTAGTATGATAATTACTTTCTGGAATAATTCAATTTTTCTTTTTTTTTAAAAGAATCATTTATGGGCAAATTACTCATGTTGACAGCTTGTGAATGACTTGATTTCCTCAGGCAATTTCTCTGCTGGCCAACCCCTCTATACCTGGTTCCAAGCAAAGACTCATCTGGACTCTATTTCAGTTAATCATGAATTCTAATTACCCCAAAGAGGTAAAACTTCGAGGAGAGTTGACAGAGAATAATCAGGAACTATTTATTATGGCAGAATCTGCAAAATATCAATATTCAGTATTGCTCTTCCAGGTTTATAAAAAAGTTTGTAGTCTATAAGCCTTGAGCAAAGACTTGGTCTACGAACCCAAGGATCTGGCTTTTCCTCAGGAAAAGATCTTAGGAGGAAAACAAAAGACCAATACACAATCCACTAGCTATCAAGGACAGGACTCAGTGCCTCCCCATGTAAAAGTGAGGACTCCTTTGTCAATGGCTTGCACAAGTCCCTCTGTAGATAACATTGTTCTTGAGTAGTAAGTTCATGGGGCCTCAGCACCATCTGGAATTTTTGGCTAAGTGCTTCTCCAACACCATAAGGTAGAAAGCCAATCAGAAGAAGCAATGGTTTCTTCTCATTGTAGTACACTAGCGCAGATTCGGAAGTCAATAACTATTTGACATTCTGGAAAGATTCCTTGGGCTGGCATTTTCAGTGCCTTGGAACTCCTTTTACTCCAGCAGATGATGAAATGATGCAATGCCTTGACAATGCTTTTTGTAAAAGAAAAATAAACATGTTGGAAGTAAAAGAGCCCTAGCAAGGCTTCAAGCTCTTGTTGGTAGGAAAAACATTGTTTTTTAGGAGTAGGTATATTATAGATAGCCCAAACCTTTTAATCTTAGGTAGGCCAACTATCAACAGTATTGACACAATCATCTAAGAATGTGATGCTGGAAAATGTGATATCACCTGTTTTGTTTTGTCATTTTTTTTCACAGCCTCTGTTATGGCCTATTTTAATATCCTCTTGCAGCATGAAAGTAACTCTGAATTTTTTAAGTCTATGATAGCAAAGAATAAGATCTGTAAGTCCATCCAAGCTGGAAAGGCTCATAAGATCATAGCTCTAAAGACAGAAGAGACAAAGAAGTCTCTCTAGCCCAGTCTCTTTATGTTACAGCTAAGTGAGTATCAGGAAAGTTAAAGACTTGCATAGGTAATAGATGTCAGGAAGGTTTTGAACTCAGGTTTGCCAACTCTCTGCATAGCCCATACTCTACAGATTTGGCAAAAGAGCTGTGTCTGTTATCAGAGGGTCTAAAAACTTGCTGAGTATGAAGAAATTTTGGTAAATGACACCAAAAGGTTGGCCATCAGATGATGAGTTACTGTGAGGGGGAAAAATCATCTCCTGTTGGACAACCTTCTGGGGTCATTTACCATAACTTCTTCATAGGGGTGTCATAGGATCAGTTACTAGGAGAATGACTGATTGTCTAGTATAATGATTTGGACATAGGACACACTAAATAAATGTTTGTGGGATGGGAATAAACAAAGGATGACCTTGCTTAAAAAAAAGATTTCTGGAAATTCCACATTGTTTTGAGACATCATCTTCTACTTCATTTCTTCCATATTTTGAATGACATGATTTCCCCAGGGTGGACACCCCACCACCAGGACAGACCTGACTCCCTGAATGCCTAGGAACAGCTCATCATGGAAATATTTTAACCATATGTGTAGTCCCAGAATGCAGAGGTTTCATGAAGCAGTAGGAAGACCACACCCAAAGAAACAATGGGCTGACTTGATTAACTATGAACATCCCATGAGGACCGCCAGCTAGGTTCCTTTGTGGTGTCATTGAGAACAGCTATTGATGACGTTGGGGACAGACAGGTTTTGCACAGATTTTCCCTTCAGTAAGAACAACAGTGATCAATTGTTGATACATCAGAGAGGACACTTGTACAAATGTGGGCTATACTCAGTGGCCTTTGAGGTGGGAAATCTCAGTCTATGGATCTGCTTATTGACAGACTACAGACAGTGGAATTTAGCACTTCTTAACCTCTGCCATCTCTGAATGCTCTCACCACCTCTTTAGTAGAATATAAGCTTCTTGAGGATAGGGAAATTATCATACCTTTGTATGATCTCTAGCATGCAGAATTTGGGATGTTAATAAATGTTTATTTGTTGAATTAAATAGAAATAGCACAAACAGAATCGCACTCTAGTGATGTAGAAAAACTTTGCTGAGAACATCTGGTTCAGTTAGTTGCCCAGTCTCGTGTTGTATTCTCTTCCTTCCTTCTTTTCTTCCTTCCTTCTTTCCTTTCTTCTTTTCTTCCTTCCTTCCTTCTTTCTTTCTTTCTTCCTTCTCTCTCCCTCCCTCTCTTTCTCTCTCCCTCTCTCTCTCTCTTTGAACAAATGATACATTTCCAGTTTTCAAGTGAATTTGGTGCAACGTCTAGATCCAATTGGAAAGATATTGACAGCCTGTGAAATATAATGATAACTTCCTATTGTTAAGCTGTTCTAATAGTCTCAATGCGTGTCTATGTAGCTAAGCCAATTCCTTCCCATGAGCTTTTGAGGCCAGACCTTAGTTTGGTTGCTAGAAACTTCTCTGCACCTTCATAATAGCATTGCCAGTATCAGCTGGGTGATCACTGTAATCTTGAAGAATTCAGTGTGGCCCCAACAACTTTGGATGTGGGCCTCATGAGAAAATTTGTAATTAGTTTATGGATTATTGATACTCCATAACTGAAGTAGACTTCCATCAATTGATTTACAAACACAGGCTATACTTATGTGAATACACCATGAATATGACAAAGAAGCATTAAACTAAGGGTCAGGATAAAACACTAGGGTTGTATTGAGTTCAAAATCTAGCTTTAATACTTGCCAGCTGTGTAGCCCTAGGCAAATTATTTTAATCTCTTCAAACCTCAATTTCCACATCTGTGGAATGGGAATAATAATTATGCTCTTGAGCAGAATTGTACAATGAATCTCTGGAATCAGCGAGCCTGGCTTCAAATCCTACTTCTGTGATACTGGACAAGTCATTAACCTAGCTGGGTCTCAGTTTTCTTATTTGTAAAATGAGGGCATTTGGATTAAATGTCCCTTGGGGTCTTTTGCAACTCTAGATCTATAATCTTCTATACTACCTTGCAGAATTGTTACAAGAAAGGTACCTTATAAACCTTAAAGTGTTGCATAAATGAGAATTATTATCCATTGCTCAAAGCCTTTTTTGAATCTTACTCCAAATTCTACAGTGTCCTGAAGCATCCTGCCACTGAGTTTCTGAGCAGCATATAACCCTGGGGTTTTACTGTTAACATGAATAATTAAGATCACCTGATGCCAGGTGAGCTGAATTGCTGTGACAGTTTCAGGACGTCCTTCTGACAGGTTCTGAAAAGCATAGCTTCTCTCCATGGTGGCAGCTCTTTATTTTGCAGAATCTGCACTATGCCTTCTAGACCCTGTGAGCAGAGTGACAGCACTAACCTCCAAAGCCTGAACATACCTGAAGTGGGCTCAGTATCGCAGTGTGTGTTTCCAGATTTCTTCTGAGATCATCAGCATGATCTGTGTCTCTGTGGGATGGGCAGCATTCATATTAGAAGCTGCTCCCTTAATTTCTGTAACATGCCCTGATGGAGTATCATTGTCTTCAGATGTTATAAGTGTCAGTTCTGGTGTAGTCAAGGTATCTTTGGAAGGTTCAGGTGTGAACTCTACAGCATGATACCTAAGGAATCTCCCAAATCTCAGACTTGAGACAAATGTACAATTCTATGTTGTAAGTGGCAGAGACCTTGCCAGGTAGTTATGGGGTTCCGTTTCCTCATAGATCAGTGGCTGCATTAAATTATCCCTGAAGTCACATTTGGATTTGCATCACATAAGTCCTACAATTCTATTTGTGAAATTGAAATCTCTTAACTAATAATGATAAGTAAGTTTCCAGGAATCCCAGAAATTCATCAAATGTCTTAGTCCTCAGGAAAGTGGGGAGCTACACCAGTGTGAAGTGATACAACCCACACATCCATGCAGAGTAGAGGACTGCACCTGCCTGGATTCCTGAAGTAGCTATCTGTGCCCAGTCTGAAGACAGCTTCTTTAAAGGGTCATTGCCCAACAAAAATGTGTTTTTCCTTCTGCAGACCTATCAATCATCACACAGGGGAAGCTAGGTGGTGCAGTGGATAGAGCACCAGTGCAGGAGTCAGGAGGACCTGAGTTCAAATCTCATCTCAGACACTTGACACTCACTAGTTGTGTGATCTTGGGCAAGTCACTTAACCCCAATTGCCTCATCCTGGGTCATCTCCAGTTATGCTGATGAATATCTGGTCACTGGATTCAGATGGCTCTAGAGGAAAAGTGAGGCTGGTGACCTGCACAGCCCTCCCGCACTCAAAACAGTCAAGTGCAAGTCATGTCATCATTTCTCTGATGGCATGGTCTTCTTCGGCAACGGACGAACATACACACACACACAATCATCACACATGGATGTGAGGGGAACTCCCTGGTTGTTTCTAATCCTAATAAGTGATCAAGACCTGATTATGTTCTTTGCCCAAAGCCCCTCTGGCCTTATTGCGTCTTATCCTCACCTGGATACTCCTTATGCCCAGGAGGTTTAGTTTTAGTCCTTGAATTTCCTCTTGTGAATGAGTTATCTAATGGATAGAGTACAAAACTTGTCATTTAATCCTAGTGGCACCCAAATATAAGCTTATTATTTTACTTTTATTTTAAAAGAAAAAATAAAAGACCCAGAATTCCTGCTTCGTCCTTTTGACTATTTGTGGCACCCAAATGTAAGCTTGTTAAATTTCACTGATAGTCAATGGGACAACAAAAGAATTCAGGGTCTTATATTTTGTATCTTTCAAGGTAAAAATGAAGTTGTTTTGCACATGAATCCCAGGAATTCAGCTGCCTAACATCAAACTCTTTACTATGCCTCCAAAGCTGGCATTTTAAGTACAGATGCTACTCAGGTTTGACTTAGAGACTCTATTCAATTGCTTACTTTGGAAACATTAAAGTGCCATATAAATACAAGCTATCATTAATTTTGTTGTTTTTATTACTTAAGGTTGGAGAGTTACATTGTAGCCTCTCCATTTTAAAAAGGTCCTATTCTTGTTTTTTGAATGATGCCACATTGAGTTATCAATAAGCAGGCAAGGATGACCAGACTTTTATATGATCATACATTATTGCTACAACAGTCCTCAGGGCTGGCTGCCCTCTAGAAATCACTGTAGCAAAACATTTCTGGATACAACGAATGAACAAAATACTAAGGAAATCAAAGGATATAAAATAACTAACATCGTGCCATAGAGCCCCCCCGGCACACATGCATAATAACACCTCAGACTTGACTATATATAATAAAGAGAGATATTGCCACTCAAAAATACACCCAAACTGAAGAGGAAACAAGTGAATGCAGAGAATGGCTCAGCTACATAAAACACTCAAGCAAATAGATGTTGCAAAAATCACTGGAAATACACTGATTGTTATTTCTAGGTCTGGTCATGACTGATCTCTGAGTAGACTTGACGAGTTTTTGGTCATAATACTGGATGGGGAAGCTCACTGATTCTTGAAAACCAAGGGATTTGTGAGACTAAGAACAGGAAGCAGTGCACCTTGGGAAGGTGTAACAGCCCAAAATGCAAGGCAAGTTTGTTCACTTCTATGCTATGTGTCCTTGAGTGGAGGCAACCTCTTTGGATGCCATTTTCTTCCCCATAAAAATATAGTTTACCATGTGCCCCTTCCCTTATGTTCTCCCTGACAAACAGAATAGCTATTCTCTCTCTACAATTCTCCACCTCTCTAAGACTTGTACAGATTACTATTATTGATTAAAAGTTAAGATGAAATTGTCCTTGACCTTCCTGTGGTTTCAGCCTGGAATGAGCTCGAGGCTAAATCGGGCTGCATCTCTGACTCTAGATGCCATGTGAGTGCTGTTCACAAAGTACCACTCTGCTTATCCTTGGGAAGCAAAAGAAGAAGAAAAGCTTTTGTTCTTGTTCTCAGAATCAAGAAGGATAAACTCCAGATGGATTCTTTGCCCCATGGCCATTTCTGACTGGAATATGAAAAACAGTACTAAAATCACTTTGGGAATGTCAATTATTTGAGGGCTGGGGACATGATTGTGATTGAGACTCTGATGTGCAAGTTGGAAAGTCACTTATCCAATAAAGGAGCTCTTTTGTTGGATTTGTCAGGTCAGGTGACAAAAGTCTTATGCCCATCTGTCTATGTCTGTTGATCTATCTTACCAAAGAGCCCAGCATCCATCGAAGATATTTTGTTGTTCACTTGTGTCTGACTCTTTGTGATCTCGTTTGAGATTTTCTTGGCAGAGATACTGGAGTGGTTTGCTGTTTCCTTTTCTAACTTATTTTACAGATGAGGAAACTGAGGCAAATAGGACTATGTAGTGTCTAGTATGTATCTGAGGTCAGATCTGAACTCACAAAGATGAGGCTTCCTGATTTCAAACCTGAGCTCTATCTTCTGTGTAATATTTAAGATATTACCAATAGGCATTTCTAGACTAGGTATGGAGCTGACCAACTGCATCCTCCCAGATTATTGGTATACCTACCTTATTCTGAAAAAACAAGAGAGGAAATTGTAGAAAATTATGGTGATAGAAAGAATATGGTAGAAAGCATATTGGAATAGGTACCACAGGGTCCGGGCTCAGATCTCAGTTCTGATGCTTCCTGATCTACCCTGGGCCAGTCACCTTATCACTCAAATCCCCTGTTTCCTCATTTGCAAAATGAGGGATTTGAACTGGATGATTTATGACGAAAGAATATAAATTGTGCTTCTCGAAGGCACAATTATTTTATTTATCTTTGTATCTTTATATCCTTAGCACCTGGCCCAATACCTGAAGAATACTGAACATCTAATAAAGGCTTAAGGGCAGTTAGGTGGTGCAGTGACTAGAGTTCCAGGCTTGGAGTCAGGAAGACCTGAGTTCAAATCCAGCCTCAGATACTTACTAGTTGTTTCACCCTGGGCAAATCACTTAACCCTGCTTGCCTTAGTTTCCTTATCTGTAAAATGAGTTTCAGAAACAAATGGCAAATTATTCCGTTATTTTGCCAAGAAAACCCCAAATGGGGTCCCAAAGAGTCAAACACAACTGAAGGCACTGAAACTATTACAATAATCGAATTACAATTACTATTACAATTACTATTACAATTTATTGAATTAAATAGTATCTTCTAAGTTTTTGATTCTATAGCCTGAGGGTAAAGACTGGTTCATTTTAAGACTCCCAAAAATCCTTTGGGGTAGGAAATTGAGGTTTTTAGAGGACATCGGTTCAAATTCCAGCTTTTTCACTTACTCCCCGTGTGATCTTGGACAAGCAAACATTTATTAAGAGGCTGCTATGTGTCAAGAATTGTGCTAAGTGATGGGGAAGCAAATGTAGATGACATTCTACTATGGATTGTAAATACAGAGCACGAAGGGACCTTAGAAGCATTCTAGTCCATTCCTCTCATTTTACAGGTAAGGAAACTGAGGCCCAGAGCATTTGAGTGATTTCCCCAAAATCATTTGCGTAGAAACCATCTAAAGCAGACTTTGAACCCAAGTCTTCTAGCCTCCAGGCTCAGCACTTTTTTTAATCACAGTCCTCAACACACTGCCCTACACACACACACACACACACACACACACACACACACACACGCAAAAAAAATGGGGCTTAATAAAGTTTCTTGAGACTAATTTGTTATGCTCCATTGGCCATGGAGGAAAAAAGGACAGAAAGCAAGTTTCTCCCCATTCCTTCCTATAAAGGAGCCACAGCTGCACCATACCTGGAGCTCATGGAAATCACAGTTCCACAAGATGGATTCCACTATCCCTACCACACAGGTGCCTCATGGTGAGGCTCCAGCCCAGCAGATGGTAGTCATAATGACTCAGAATGTTTAACAACAGTTTGCTTGTTGTATCGTCTCATTCTGGGATGGTGGGGAGCATTCCTGGGCTCTGACAGGATTCTCTGCTGCATGAAAATTCAGGGTGATCTTCTTGTTAACGGATAAGTCCCTGAACTGAGTTGCAAGTTGGAAACTCCAGTAGAAGTTGGAAATTTTCAAGGGGATGACCTTGCAGAGAGAGATTTTTTTTAAGTCTGATTTTTTAACAGATCCCACAGCGACACTGAGAACCTTCCTCTCCTCTTTCCCAAACTGGTTTTGGCAAAAATGGAAGCTGAGCTTTGCAGTCCTTTGGAGAGTGTCCAGGGCCCAATCAAGGAACTTGCTGATTAGTGCCTTAGGGAAACACTGGTCTCAGTAGAGACTCTCTGAGTACTCCCTCAGTAGAGAGAGTAAGGGAGTTCCAAGCTTCTTGGTGCCAGAATTCCATTGCAGCCTTCACATCTTCCCTTTCCAGGCCTTCTAAATCCATTAAAAGTACCTGTACCCTACACTTTGTTGCTTTATCACATGGGGTTGCCCTTTAATTTAATTCAACTCAGCAATAATAATAGCTAATCAGTAATTAGTTAATTAATGAGTTATGTAATAAGCTAACTAATAATATAGTTTCTACTATGTGCTAAACATTGTGCTAAGCACATTACAATTAATTATCTCATTTGTTTCTCAAAACAACCATTTATAAAAAGTATGTTTTGACTGGAATTGGTAGATTCATTCATTGAATCATTCATTTATACATTCAATAATCATTTACTATGGGTCTACTATGTGCTAGGTACAGGGGAAACAAAGACAAAAATGAAAACACTCTCCCCTCATTCCAGACCTGAAGTCAAGAAGACCTAAGTTTAAATCCAGCCTCTGACATTTACTAGCAATGTGACCCTGGGCAAGTCACTTAAGTTCTGTATGCCTCATTTTCTTCAGCTGTAAAATGAGGATAACAATAGTACCTAATTCATAGATTATAGTGATAATCAAATGAGTTAATGTCTATAATGTGCTTAGCACAGTAGGTGCTTGTCATTATTCCCTTTCCCTCTTCTAGCCCTCCCCAATAAATCTGTAAGCTTCTTGCGAGCAAGACACGAGCATTATAGCTTGTGGATCCAACACAGCACCCAGCAGAGGACTGCCCACAGCCAAGACGCTCAATGAATACGTCTTCATTCAATTGTAACCACTCCACAAGCACCTGCTGAACTGAACACCAAAGCCACCACCTCATCCTCAACTCTGTTTCAATAGAATGATTTAGGGGAGTTCCTCAGGCTGGGTTCATTAAACACCCTGATTTCAGCACCTGCCTCAGGAATATACTGAGGGTTTATGCTGAGAATTTTGTGAAGGAGTTTGGGATTCCTTGATGCCTGCTAGTATTACGAATCAGACCATTTAGGCCACTCTCCTCCCTTAAGGCACAAGACAACACCCTCTCCAGCCTTCTGTAGCTCAAAGCTTCATAGCATCGTAGACTTAGACTTGAAAATCATCTCGGGGGCCATAAATCCAGCCCTTTCATTTTATAGATGAGGAAACTGAGGCACAGAGAGATAAAAGTCATTTTCCCAGAGTCACACAGTGACTAAAGCCAGTCTTCCTGACCCCAAGTCCAACTCCCTATTCACTATCATGTAAGTTTTCTCTCATCTGCTTCAGAACAAAAGGGTTTCTCCAATTGGCTTATTGTATCTTTTCCTCTCCCTCTCAGTGTAGGGGCTGTGATTCCAGTAGGTTTTGTTTGTTTGTTGTTTTGGTTTTTACATTTATAACTATCACCATGGCAATACTGAGGTGGCTGTGGTTTTCTGAAACCCTTTCAGGGTAGGCCCAGAAACATGGACATGACTCACATGCCTTCCTCATTCCCCTCCATCCAGAGCCATCACTTTCTACAGGACTTCTGGGAAAAAAGTTTGTTCTCCTTTTCCGGCCTTGGATAACCAGTTCTTATGTCTGTCTGTCTCTTCTCTCCTCTTTTAAACTCCATTCTAATATGGTACCAAAAATCTTGATCACTAACTCAGGGTGACTGAGTTAATTTGCACAGCAGCAACAGGGAAGTATAGATAACCAAATCTGATCCTAAAACATGATTTACATGTCTACCTCGAGGCCTGAAGGGAAACTATATAGAGAAGAATATGGGTCTTTTGCCCATTCCCACAAATAACTGAATTATTTAGCCAAGAAGTAATGGATGAGGTCTATCCTGTGACCCCCATGGCCCAGGGCTCCTTTAGGGATTTCATGGAAGGCAGCAGGGAATCATAAACCTGTGCCCTACCTAACAAAAAAGTCAATTTGCACAATTTGTTGTCTACTTTGTATCGTGCACTGTGCTAGGCAGTGGGTTGGGGTAAGGCGTCAAAGGCCAAAACGAAGCAGTCCTAATCTTCAAATTGTCTCCTGCTTCCACTGAGTCTCCCTGAAGGGAGAAGGGGATCAGTCTCCCTCTAGCTACCCAATGTCCTAGAAGAGGGGAGGGACTGTTAGTATTTTGTGACATTCTTCACTGGGAAAAGAGAGACAGAGACAAAGAAACAGAGGGGCAGAGACAAAGGTAGAGAAATATAGAAATCAAGACAATGACAAAGCAAGACTAATAATTTTTTGCCTGGGAATTCAATGGAATTTGAGACCTAGAAACTCTGGGTGAGAAAACAATGAGAGAGACCCAAAATAGTACCCTAGCTTTCAGAGAGTGTGTGTGGCCCAGAGAAGAAGGATCACACATGCTTCACCCAGCCCTGATCTTCTAGTCCAGACTCATGGGGTGGGCATGGGTTGGCAGCTCTATTCTCAAAAATTGTAATTAATTTGATAATGATGTAAGCTCTGAAAGCCAGGCAGTGTGAAGCCACCAAGTGGAGAGGAGGACATTATATAAGAGAAAGATGTATTCCTGTTTATTATGTTCTGAACATTACTAGGACCCTCTTTCTCATATATTCTCATAAAAGAGGCTGGGTAGGTAAAGGTTAGGCAGAAAAGGGCTTTTTTTTGTGGGTAGCCCCTTGTATGTGTCACCAACACCTCATCAATCATACTCACAGATCCCCTCTCATCATATGGGAATCCTCCATCCTATCAGTGAGCTCAACATGTTAGTGAACACCTCTCGTATGCCAAGCCTCAGAAACAGATACAGCAACAGAAGTTTTTTAATTGTGGGGTTGGGATGCTGTGGTGGGAGGAAGGAGAGAAGGAGTTGGGAAGGCCAGTGCCAAGAAAGAAGTTCCTCCTCATCAGCATGCTGTTGACACCAGAAAGTCATTTCTCTCCAACTTGCACCTTTTAACTGAAAAAGACCCCAAACACTCAAGTCATGAACAACTCAGTATGAACTTATGTATCAAGGGATCATAGATTTAGATTGGAAGGGACCTTAGAGGTCATTTGGTTTGCCCCTTTATTTATGGATGGAGAAACTGAGGCCCAGAGAAGTCAAACAACTTCCCCGATATCGCATAAATAACAAGGGGCAAAAACAGGTTTTGAACCCAGGCTCACTGTTTCTACAACCAAGATCTTGTCTACTGTACCACAGCACTTCTCCACTGGGGATTTTCAACTTGGTTTGTGTCATGGATCCCTTTGGCAGTCCAGTGACATCTATGGACCCCTTCTCAGAATAATGTTTTGAAGTAATTGAAAGTAATGCTAAATTTCAATTAAAAGTTAGTGAAAATAAAGATATAATTTTCCTCATTCAAGTTTATAGACCCCATGGATACAATGCTATGAACACCTTTTCTAGAACCTCTGTTACCAAAGAGATGTAAGAAAAGAATAAATAAGGTGGCTAAATGGAGTAAGGTTCTAAAAGTCAAGAAGGGCTATGTATATGGGAGACACGAAATGAAGTGAACACCAGTATCCCAATTTAGTGTCACTGAAGACCAGAGGGTTTAAGGAACTGTGCCAAGCAGAAAGGCACCAAGAAAGCAGAAGGCTTTATCTTTCCCCAAAGCTCTTCAAGAACATGTTGTAAAGGGAAGTGCACACATGCACGCATGCACGCGCTCACACACACACACACGCACACATACACACACACATACACACATATCCTATGTAACCCAAATGTGATGTCACAGTTGAATTTATGGCCCTGAAATATCCCACTGTTAGCTTTAGAGTTACGGAGCTTAGCCAAGAATTGGACTTGTCCCAGAAAAACCATCATAACCAGCCAAGCGTGGCACATCAAAGCTACAGAGAAGTCATCATCATCTCACTCGGGTTCTGAATGTGAATGATCTGTAAATATCACATTCTCTTCTACCCATTAAAAAAACCAGCCACTAGAATAAATCTTTCAGCACTTTCTTACCCCTGGGTCAAGCCTGGGTGGTCTGTTTCTCACTCAAAAAATACCTTCATTTTCTTTTCCTTAAACAGCCAAAATGAATGTTCGCTTTTGGCTACAACTGGGGTCTTCTGTGCAAATGTAGCAAGCACAGGATAACCTGATGAAAATGGGTACTGGAGGCATCCCCAGAAATGGTGAAGTAGGAGCTGAATGTCAGTTTCTGATCAGAAGAGTTAGTTTTCCCTGGTCCACCTGCCAAAGTCCTTAGGTTACCTTGACATAAATCCAACTGGTCCATAGCTCCTAAAAAAGGTACTTGAGGCCAGAGCACCTTGTAAAAGAGATTATGGGGAAGAGTGCAATCAAATATTGGTCACTGACTCAGAAAACTTGAGTTCGTCATTATTCTTATACTTCCTAGCTGTGTAATCCTGATTTAATGTTACCATACCTCAGTTTTCTCATCTTCCAAATGAAAATAATAATTACTATGTAATTCACAGGAATATTATAGGGATAAGATTAGATGAGAGAAAATATGTTAAGTACTTTACAAACCATGACTTATCCTGGCTGCATACAGTAGGCTTTTATAAATACTTATTGAATTGAATGAAAGAATTCTAGACCTATTTCTCAGTGACTTGGCCAACTCATTTTGCCTCTATGAGCCTCAGGTTCCTCACATGTAAAACAAGCTTCAGATTGGATCATCTAACAGTCTAAAACAAACCATTCTCAATTCTACAGGTTCTTAATATTGGTATAACTCCAAAATATAATACTCATCCATGTTCTGACTACTCTCAGCATTTTGTTGATCAGTATCTAAATATATAAGGATATTTCTCCCAAACATGTGTAACTCAGGTTCCATGTAAGCTTGGGATGGGAGATGGGGAGTTTCTGTATGCTGCTGCATATGAAAGGGAGGTGTGACTACTGACTGGTAGAGGGAATTCTGTGTATCTGTATTGGATACTACAGAACTGGTGTCATAGCTTTTCAGGAGAAACACATGGACAAAGGATGCTAAGTAGGAGATAAATAATCATGAAGAACAAACACCAAGATCTCCACAGAGCCCCTGATCTGTAGGAGAAGCTCGTACTCCAACACTTTGGATTTCCAGTGCTTGCAGTCCAGAGAGGATTCCCTTTGGATGAGACTAGCATTTATTTATTTGAGCTGAGATATTATATCACACCCAGCTGAAGAGCTCATTTCCTCTTGTGTATTTTCTGGCATATTCTACTATGTAGAACTTCTCCAATTTCTGTTTATTGTTTTGCCTGGCTAAATGGGTTCACTCACTATTTGACATTTTGATGGCTTTTTGTATAACCAGTATTTGGAGGGAAGGAACTGGTGAGTGTAAGCTAAGAGCTATGTTCCCCTTAAGAGTGACCCAGAGAAGTAGCTTTCCCTCTTAACTCAGATTCATACCCCTATGCCAGAGATATTTGAGGAGGGCAGAGAGATATAATTCTTGTTTGATACCTCTTGGGCAGCACAGAGATGAGAAGATGCCAGATAGCTACTAGTCAGGGAAATTATAAAGGGGATTTCTACTCACATAGGGCTGCTTGACCTCATAGGTCCTTCCAGCCCAAAATTCTATGATTTAAAAAGAGTTTAACGTGCTCACATTCTTTCCATATATAAGACAGGGAACTCAGTTCATTACAAAGAGAAAAAGACAAAGTCAAAGATCTTCCTCTTGTAAAGTTACAGTGGGATATACAGATACAGATATAGACAGACAGACAGATTGATTGATAGATGAAAGATGAGATGTAGGTCTATGTCTTATCTATTGAGTCTCATCTATCCATTCATCTCTCTCATCTTCAATCTATCCATCTCTCATCTATCTCTATCCATGCCTCTCAACTATTTATCTATCCCTCTATCTCTTATCTACCCATCCATCTCTCATCTAGCTATCCAACTCTCATCTATCTATCCATCAATCTCTCAGCTATCTATCTCTCATTTAGCTATCCTTCTATTTCTCATCTATCTATTAGCAAAAGAGCTCAGCAGTGTTTTTCCTGCTAATATTCCTGTCTCCTTCCTTGGCACTCAAGTGGTAGAGCCTCGTGCCCAGGGGCCTGGAATGAAAGAGCTAAAGTTGATACTGTTAGCATCACTCGTAGAAGGATTTGGAGAGGTCAAGTCTCCTTTGTCTCCTCTCATCCCTGCAACCTGACCACAGTCTGACCAAGGTTTGAGATCCTTTCTTTTAGCCTTATCAAGAATTCATACTTCAGAGCTACGAGTCTTTATCTCTGAGGTTTGTAGAACTGGAATGAAAAGACCTGGGTTCAAACATTCACTAAAGTCCCATCTCCAGCATTCTGTGTGTGACTCTCTGTCCTTCAGCTCCTTAGTCTCCTGACTCACCAGGTTGCCCATTCTCCCTTGTTTCCAGCCTCTACCTCCCACCAGGAACTCTAAACTCCTATCCTGGTTCTCTGGGCTTTTGACTGGTAAGCATTTACCATGTGTGGTCTAACCCCAGGCCTAGCACACTGTTGCTCCACAGATACCTGCACATCATGTTCCTGCCCTCCACTGTCCCACCCTGGGACTCTGCCCTTCAATTTGGCAGTATTTATCACATGTAGCCTGATCCCAGACCCTATCTCACCACTCCCAAGCCATTCCATCCTATCATGCCCCTGCATTCTAACCTCCATATCCCAGTGGCAATCCTAAGCTCCCATCATGAGTTGCCAGTTTTCTGATTAATGAACATTTACCTTATGTTTACCTGGACCCAGAATCATCCCTTACTCCCCTGCCTTTTCCATGCCACACATGAGTAGCCTTCCCCCCGCCCCCCACCTCTTCCTACTCTGCCTTTGAGAATGATAATCAACTCAATACCACCACAACACTCCTTCCTGACTGGCAAATGAGATAATATCTGTAGAGCCTTTAGCACAGAGCTTGGGACCTGTAGGTGCTTACTCAATGCTTGCTCTTCCCCCTTTCTACTTCTCCGTTATGTAGGCTGCACGCATCTCCTAGAATGTAAGCCCCTTGAGGGAGGGGACGATCTCTCTTGTTTATACTTGAATCCTCAGCATTCCAGTGTCCAGGGCTTAATAAATGCTTTCCCATTGTATCCCATCGTCTTTTTCTCCTGCCTTCCTTTAGATGAAGTATGGAGGAGAAGGTCCCAGAAGGAGCCCTGTGCCATCCCTGGGCCAGTTAACCACTTAAAAGAAAAGCAATAAAGGAGTCAGAAGTAAAGAAAAGAACTGAACAAGTCTTTGCTGGGATGATTCCCCCAAGCCCAGATGGTGATCACTGACTCATCTTTCCTGCTTTGTGCCTCCTCTGCCCACCCTGTCCCCCACACTGAACTTATCATAGCTGTGCTAGCAGCTTAACAGCACACGTTTACAACAGCTGTCAACTTGGAGAAAATATCAAACAGGCTACCCAGAGAACAAGATTTCATTTCAGGCAAGACTTCTCTGGCTTCCCCACCCTTGCACAAGAGCTTCCCTTGTAGACGGCAGCTTGTAACTTGGTGAGAATACTTGCCATTTGCTTTGATTCCATTTATCTTCATGGAGGGATAGGTAGAAGAGGAAGTACATGCAAATGTAATTTGTTCTGACTCCTGTTGATTTTAATCTACTTCTAAGACCTTAATCCAGAGGGATGAGGGAGGTTTAGGAAAATCTTTTTGGTTCTAAGTTGTAAGAGGGTTCCAATTTTTATGACCTTGATCATATTGGCCCTGAAGAAAAACAGGGGTAGAATGAATATGATAAGAATCAGATGTGACTGGTCTAGGAGAGGGTAGTAGACTCTAGGAGACCTATGTAAGCATTTTGCCCCTAAATAAGAGGGAGAAACTGTGTTGTATAGTTGTATCACAGAATTACAAAATCTCAGAACTAAAATAAAACACTGAAGCTATCTAGTCCAAGTTCATACCCAATGCAGGAATTGCAGGATGCATCTCAGCATCCTCATCAGGGGACAGCGTCATCTAGTCTCTGCTCAAATACTCCAGTTCTAAGGAGCTCACTGTCTAATAAGACAGTTCATGTTGAATAGTGGGACAAAGTACAAAATATTGCTTTAAATCCCATTGACCTTCCCAAGATCATCAGAGTGGAGAGGGAAGAAGGAGGGCTGAGGGCTTTATGACTCAACACAGAATCTTTTGGCCCCAGCCTCCATGGCTCCAGCAATGAGAAATCTGAATCACAGAATCTCAGAGTTGGATGGAATTTCAATCATCAGTTGAAATCATACCTAAATAAACATTCTTTCTACAATATATTCAATAAATGGTCCCCTAGCCTCTGCTTGAAGATTTCAAGTGAAGGACATCTCACCTCCATTCCCCTATACACATACCTCCCAACTAATTGAAAAGAACTCATTATTAGGAAGTTTTCCCTCCAACACCAACCCTAAATTTGCCTCTGAAATTTCTAACCATTGGTTTTTTGGTTTTGCCCTCTATCATAGAATCATCCAATTTCAGCAACAGAAATGATCCTAAGAGGTCACCTGAAACAGCTACTTGGCCTAGTGGATAGAGCACTGGACTTGGAGTCAGGAAGCCTACTTGAGTCACTTAGTAGCTATACAAGTCACTCACCCTCTCTCAACTTCAGCTTCTGCATCTTTAAAATTGGGATAAGAATAACACATATACCTCAAAGAGTTGCTGGGAAGACCAAATGCAATTTCACAAGGAAAGTACTTTTAAAACTTTTAGTTCTATAGAAACTCAGTCTATTCTTATCAGCTAGCCATTGTCTAGCCCAAATTTCTATATGCTGCATGAATTCCTTCTACAATAAACTGGATAACGTATCATGTACCATTTGCATGATGGGAAATATACCACTTCCTTTTTTCCCCCATTTTGACCCTTAAGCTTTCTAGTTTTGTAGTAGTGATGGGAAAACGGACTTGGTCTCACATCAAATTCTTCTATCTATCCATCTATTTATTTATAAATCTATTTTATTTTTATTTCTATTTCATTTTCTATTTCTTTTTATTTCCATTTCTATTTATTTCTATTATCTATTTTATTTTTAATTTATGGAAGACACTAAGCTTTTCTTTAATAGTATAATAAAAAAGACAATGGCAATGAAACAAATCTTTTATGTACAATTTGCTATTCCTTTTAAATATATAACTTATGTAAATTTGTTTTTTTCCCTCATCCCCCCCACTTTTGAATGAAATGGTACAGAGCAAAGTGAGTACAAACAGGAGGACACTGTATACAGTAACAGTAATGTTATTCTACACCACTTCCTTTGTTGGCATGTACTGTTGGCAAGTTCTTCCTTATATTGACTGCATTTGCCTCCATAAGCCTTCCTCCTGTGGTTTACAGCCTCCCACTTCAGAACCAAGCAGAAGGGCTATAATTCTTCGACATGACATGCCTTGGAATATCTGAAGGTATTCATCATGCTCTTCCCCAGGTTGTCTATTCTCCATTTGTCAACTGCCCATTTCTTTCAGTTCTCATATGGAACTGTTTGTAGCAGCATCTTGGTCAGCCTCCTCTAGACATGAACTAATTTCTTAGTGTACTTAATATATGCAGTACAATACTGAATACAATGCTCTAGTTATAATCTGATAAGTATAGAATGCAATAGGACCATTGCCTCCTTACTATGGGAGGGACTCTATTAATTTCTTTCATTGTTTATTTTAACTTAATTCACTAATTTATATTCATTTCTTCATTCAATATTTACTGAATGCCTACTGTATGTAATTCAGGTCATGAGATAATCTATTTAAAGTACTTTGTAAACCTTAAAACACCGTATAAATGTCAGCTATTATTATGATAGTTGGTATTAGCATTAGCATTCAACTTGAATAACTGTAGGATACCCAGAGCTATTCCTGGGGCTTAATTTGTATGTATGTCCCCTTGACCAATGAGGGAGAAGGAAGGATGTGGTAAGCCATTGGAGTGCATCTCTGGCTGAGGATCATCAGCTCTTTCTACATGTTAATGCCCCAGAGGAGACATAATCTCACTGACGTGGATGATCCATATAGAGACACAGATCACAATCCATCCCTGTCTGCCCTCTTGAGTGACTCTTATCCATGATGACCCAAAAGGCCAGGGACTTTCTTCTAATTATCTTATTACTGCATAGGTACCAGTGGGGCACACAGTTAATACACTGGTCATCCCTCTCTTTCATTGGGTAGCTGAGTCTTAAAAGAAGTCAGAGAGAGTAAAGGTCACAGGTGATGAGGGAAAGCATTCTTAACATGTTCAGAAAGTACTCAAGACCTGGATGGAAAGCCCTCTGGGTATGGAGGAAAGTCAGTGCAAATGTCTTATCAGGCAATACAGTGTCTCCATGTTACCAACAACAAATAGGCCAGTGCAGTTGGATTATAACAACTGAGATAACATTGTTTGGTGAATTTTTGCTTGTTAATATTCATTGTGTATGAGTCATAGGAGGAAAATACTTGAACTTGAACATTGCCAGGAAGGAATGAGAGATTCTACTTTGTAAACCGCCAAGAGAAGTCCCTTGGAACATATACAAGCTCACCCTGAGCCAAAGGAGAGACATGGGTCTGTGAGGTTTCAGAGTACAGTCAGAACAGTAAAATCCTTTGTAAGCTCCTTAAGGATAGGCCTCTCTTTGGATTCCTAACACAATACAGTATCTGGAATGTATTAAGCACTCGATAAATGCTTGTTGATTTGTTGATTGGTGATATGTGGATTTCCTTCCTAGTATAACTTAAATAACTTCATAAGATAATAAGTGTAGATCTAGACCACCTTGATGTTCCACCCTTTCCCCTTCGTCTGGATGAGGAAACTGAGTCCAAGATGATTTCCCCAATGTCACACAGGTGTCAGAGTCCTGATCCAAACCTTGGGCCTCTACCTCCGAGCAGGTGCCCATCCATCACACTTTTAAAAGAAGTATCTTCTGAAGAGACCTCTTCCCTGAAAAATCCATATAGCACCATGCTAATTACCAGGAGACTCAACAAGGACAATACTATGTATGAGTCACACTCTAAACAAGGTGTCAGACTAATCTGGGCCTAGCCAATGATCTGTGGGTTCAGCCTGAGATGCTGCTTGAGGGGGCTGTTATATTAGATAAATATTGTTTCTTGGGGCTATCCTAAGAGAAGAGAGAAATTTCTGGAATATCCATCTCCCCAATAATCAATGATCAGCAGACTAAGGTGGGCCTTGCTGAAGTAGCACTTGCTATCCCTGCCCCATCCCACCACATCTTGAATCTCTCCTCCTGGGGAGGGGGAATGGGCTACAATATATAACAATGTTCCTTGTTTTTATACCTTCATGAGGTGAGAAAGAGGTTGTGGAGAGAAGGAACTCCATACAGAGCTTACAAAGTGACCTAGTGGGGTTGGAGAAACCAGAACCTTTGGACAGGGCTAGGTGTAGTTATAGGATTCTCTGAACTAAATAACTGAGTCCTCAGGTTTCTAAAGAAAGGTAGAGCCCGGAGGGCAGGTGGGATGGGGAAGGGTTACATACATGCACATCCTTGAGCCAAGCACTGAGGGATATAGAACATGTAGATATAGAACATTACCTAGTCTAATTTAAAAAAAGAGTTTGCTGTATAATCTGGAACACATGACAAATACACATAGAAAGTTAAATAAAAATATCAGTGATTCAAGATAATTGAAGCTTTTTTTCTATTTCCTTTATTTTATTCTAAACTTAAGAAATAAAACAAGCATTTCCATAACATAGTAGAATAGGAAAAAATAAAGATGATTATACATGAAACTGCAAATCTATTATGTACAACTTGATATTCCTTTTAAAGATGCAATAAAACTTTAGAGCACTGATTGAGAAACTAGGGGAGACTTTTTGGATTGATATGAAATTCCTTACATAGAAATTTCTTTCTCCTATGCAAATTTGCAATTTATCTCTAAATTATAGTCTTAGAGTTGAGAGAGAAGCACTAAGAGGTTTTGTCATTATTGTCATTTCAGTCTTGTCCAACTCTTCATGACCCCTTTTGGGGTTTTCTTGCCAAAGATACTGGAATGGTTTGCCATTTCTTTCTTCAACTCATTTTACAGATGAGGAAACTGAGGCAAACAGGATTAGGTGATTTGCCCAAGATCACACAACTAGTAAGTATCTGAGACTGGATTTCAACTCAGGTCTTTCTGATTGCAAGTCCAGTGCTCTATCTGCTGCACCAACTAAGAAAGTTGGCCACAAAAGTTCAGTAACATCAACTCAATTCAACCAGCATTTATTAAACACCTACTATGAGTAAGACCCTTAGAATACAATGACAACCACAACAAGTCAAACAACCCCTGTCCTTAAGAACCTTATATTAAAGGGGAATGGGGGGAAGCATTCAAATAAATGAATATGAAACATACAAAGTGAATGATGTCCTTGCTCATATTACTAATATATATCACAGCCAGAACTTGAACTCAGGTCATTCTGACTGGGTCTTCTACACCACACTGCCTTCTGGAACATATAATGGTTGAATATGATACAGCTTCTATGTCAACGAGTTTACAATCTCTGTCACAATTTAGTGGCTAACAAGGGTCAAATAAGTGGAATTCAAAATGGATGCTATGAGTACAGGGAAGGGAGAGGTCCATCTGACCTATGGTAGTCAAAGACAACTTCGGTAGGAGATGAGACTTGAAAGATAGATGGATATTGATAGAGAATCAGTCAGTAAGTGTTAATTAGGAGCCCACCCTGTGGAAGGCACTGTGCTTGTACAAAAGCACAGGGTGACAAGTAGAGGGGGTGATACGGAAAAAATTCAGATACGAGAATCAGCATGATAAGGTGAGACCAGGGTGATGAGAATGGAGGGTCCATCCATGAAAGCAGTGGAAAGATAGACCATAGCAACATCCCATGATTTCCTAGAGAATAAATGAAATGTCAAACAGAACCATGGAGGGCTCACCGCTGTGACCACGTTCCTGAGAAAAACGGCAAAGGTCAGTGAGCTATGTTCTGTCTGTACAAATTGAGTTTAGAAAAGACATACTGAAATCTAATCCACAGGTTTTGCTTTCAGCATGTTTCCACAAAATCTTCTTATTTCAAAGGTAACAGTGTTATTCCCTTTCTAAACCTGTAGCACTATGTGAAAATAATATTTAAGTTCATCCAACCCATTAAGCAATTTGAAAAAAAATATAGTTTGGTATCTAGGTCTGATGTCACATATTGTTCTCTTTCTGAAAAGTGTTAATGTTGGGTTGTTTCTCTTTTTAAAAATGATAATAATGAGCTTCTCGAAATAAGGTTTTACAGGGCACTGCATTAAGGGATGTGTGTGTGTGTGCGTGTGTGTGTGTGTGTGTGAACAGTGAAACTAGACCGACTGTCTTTATAGTATGCCAGTCAGTCAACAGGTATTCAGATATTCGTTAAGTGTTTCAGATGTGGCAGGCACTTTGCTAAGCAAAGGGGTTAGGAAAAAAGGGCAAAAACCATATCCCCTGACCTTGAAAAGTTCAAATTTATATTGAGGAAACAAGATGCAAACATAGAGGGTAAATAGGAGATAATCTCCAAGGAAAGACACTAGAAATGAGCGCGGAGGTGGGAAGGAGAAGACACTAGGCCTTCTGCCAAAGATGAGCTGAATCTTGAAGGAGTCAGAGAGACCAGGAGATGGAGGTAAGCAGGAAAGAATTCCAGGCATGAGGGGCAGCTAGGTAAAAAGCAAGGAACCAGGGGACAGAGTGACCTGTGTATAAGAACCAGCAAGAGGGTCAGTATCATTGAATCAGAGTACATGGAAAAGACAAAACTGTAAGAAGACTGAAAAGAGAGGAAAGTAGCAGGTTGAAAGGAACTTTAAAAACCTTTCGAAGAAACCTTTAAAAGTCTTTGAAAGGAGTTTACATTTGATCCTGGAGGTAAGAGGTAATAATTCATTTAGATGGGCAATGATGTCCTCAGATCTCTAAGATGATCATTTTGGCAGCTGAGTGGAGAATGGACTGGAGTGAGGAGGGACTTGAGGCAGGGAAAGTGACCAATAGACTATTGTAATAATCATGTGATAAGGGCTTGTTCTAGCAGTTCTATGTATGGTGATGATATGGATAAAAGAAACAAAACAAAATAGAGATTTTATTTTTGTTTGCAGAAAATACATAGGGGATAAAAAGTTCATTTGATTATGAGGTAGACTGGTGCAATAATATTATTTTTCATATCTGACAATGTTTTTTACTTTTTCAAAAACAGTCCAGGGAGGATGTTTTGGATGTTTAAGAAAAATACCAATCTTCATCTTTCTAGCCCAATGACTGGAAGAGAAAACAACATTTTAAGCATAATTTACATGTCTCGCCTACAAAGACACTCTGATGAAAGCCTGTCATCCAAATGGCTCCTCTGCCCTGCAGATTCCTGGACTAGCCATTGAACCATTCTGATTTGCTGCATATATAATTACATCTACATCAGCAGATTTATTTTTCTCTGGAAAGGCAGCCATGGATGAGGTATCTCTTTGTCCAGTTCTTTAGAACATCAACAAGTAATTATGGAGAACTTCCTGTGTGCCTATCCCTGTGCAAAGGGCTATGAGGGGAAAAGCAAGAGGGGCAACAGAACATCATTAAAATGTTAGATTCGGGTGTTAGCCAAACTATCCAAAACACAGAATTTAAGAGGCAGATGAAGCCTGCCTGGAAATCAAAGTGGATGTCACCAAGTCCTTGCAATAAAACTCATCAACTTCAGAACTTATTTATTCTTACTTCTTCGCAACAGTAATGATCTTTCTTTTCTGGTCTGTAAGGCCACAACAGAGCAAAAGCAGTAAAACAGAAGGGAAGAGAGGGGCTGTTCCATGCAGGAACTTTGAGAATAGCAAGATGCAGCCGCTGAAGGCATGACAGCAAAGGGGACTCTGGGTCCACTTGGCCTGGGACCTTTCAGTGTAGGGGCAAATGTGTGTGTGAGTGTGTATGTGTGTGTGTATGTGTGTGTGTGTATATGTGTGTAACAGGCATATTTAAAATGATGATCCTGCATTACTAAGGTGAGGTAAAATTCTGGGGGAGTTAATTGGCATAGTGGATAGAGCACTGGACCTAGAATCAGGAAGACATGAGTTCAAATCTGATCTGAGACCCTGGACAAGTCATTTAACCTTGTTTGCCTTAGTTCCTCATGTAAAATTAGCTAGAGAAGAAAGGGCAAACTACTCTAATATCTTTGCTAAGAAAAGCCCCCCAAATCTGTGAAATGTTGGATAAAGCTGAAGAAGAAAAATTCTGTTTGGTTTGATATATAAACAGGTAGGAGAAAATTTTATCAAAATTGTTATCCCCGAAATAGTTCATTAAAAATGTCATGATGCTTAAAAGGAGATCCAATAACATGAAATTTAATTGGAGTGAATGTAAATTTATGTTCAAATAATCAGCTTCAAAAACACAGAATGGAGGATCCAGGGAAAGGGACTTGGGCTGAGAAAAGGATGAGTTTCGGTAGCTGGACAGATGCATCAAATGTCAAGGCATTTCAGTAGATTTTTGTCTCCTCAGTTACATAAAGCAGAATTACAAAACGGGAATAGCTCACATTAATATGGTGCTTTAGGTTTACATAGCTCTTTACTTGCTACAACCCTGTGACCTTTCCCAACACATTCTCTCCACAGTTACCCCCAAGATAATTTCTCTAAAACAGTGATCCAACCTTGTCTGACCTCACCTGCTCAAAATTCTCCAGTGACTCCCTATTGCCTCTCAGATAAAATGATCTCTTTACAGTAGCATCCAAAGCCTTTCACAAGAAGGCACGTGGACTTTTAGACAAGTATTACATATTACTCACCATCGCACATCTTCAAACATGGCTTCTTCTGACTATTCTGGTGGGAATGGAGATTTAGCAGAACCCCGAGCAAGTATAATTAAACTTAACATTCTATCTCTTACCCTTCTACCTTTCTATACTTTGGTCCCCTAAGCTTGGCATATACTTTTTCCTCACCTTGCCTTTTAGAATCCTTACCTTCCTATGAGACTCAGTTCAAGGGTCTCCTCCTATCAGAAGCTGTGAGGATTCCTCCTCTCACAACTACCCTGGCCTTCTTGAAATTATCTTGTAAGCTGATCTACCTTCATATCATATCTCTCAGTCTCCTGGAGGTCAGGGGCTGCTTTTTATTGTTTAGTCAGTCAACAACATTTATCAAGTGCCTACTATGTATCTGGCATTTATCAAGTGCCTACTATGTACTATAAACCTTAGCAGGGATACAAGAGGTAAAAGACAGTCCTCAAGAAACGTGTAGTCTTCATACCTCTAGCATGCAGCACATTACCCTGTACATTTATTTTTGTGGGTAAAAAAATACAAATATTAATAATAATAATAATAAATATAGCTGATATTTTCTAATGCTTTGAGCTTTGAAAATTTATATGTGTATGTATATGCATCTCTATATATGTACATATACATATATGTATACACAGAGAAATAATATACATATTTCCTCTCACTTGAGCCTCAGAACAACTCTTTGAGGTAGGCACTATGAATTTTATTATTCACATTTTTATAGTTGAGGAAACTGAGGTACATTAGGGATTAAATTATTTGCCCATAAATTTAAACACAAATGTCTTCTGACTCCAAGTTCAGAGTTCTCTCTCTACTGCCTCTCTAAGCACAAGTACTAACGACTGAAATTGGACTCTATATTATTCTTGTCCCTTTAAATTGCTAATTATAGTTAGTATATTGATATATATATGTACATGTACTTGTATGCTTATGTACATACATATGTACTATATGTGTTTACATATATACACATATATACTATGTGTTTATACATACATATGTATCATATGTGTGTGTGCCTATATATATGTATGCATGCACATATATATGTGTATATGTATATGTGTGTGTATATGGTAGCCCAAAAGGCTTAGTGCAGTTTAAGCTTTAATTGCTTAAACTTCACTATTAGCAAGATTTAATGACTTAGAACTTCCCTAAGTCTTTTGAGACATCCTGTATGCAGTACTTTACGATTTACAAACCACTTTACACCCCTCTTCACAAGAGCCCTATAAAGTAAGTAACGAAAGTATATCCACATCTCTCAGATGAAGAAACAAACTTAGAGGGAATGAAATGATTGGCCAAGGTCACATAGCTAAAAAGGGGCAGAACTGGAACTCTGACCCAGTTCTTGTGATCAAGTCTCATGTTTTCTACATATAGTTTATACTCAAAAAAATCATCATGCCAGCAGTAATTTAGTGGTTATTTTCTTTTATTGAATGACTTGTTAAGTTATGGTAGGGACAGAAGGAATTGAGACAGTCTACATCACCAAGGCTAAGCATCAGGAACGTCAGGAAACAGCATCCCTTGCATCAGGCTCTAAGATGACCATGCTTTGTAATAGCAAAGATACCTATTTGCAAGGCACCTGCTTTGATGAGAGACATCGTTCCAAATAGGTTATGATAGGAAGATGGCCCTTGGTTTTACTGTAATTATCTAAATTAGTACACTTGTTCAGCATTTGCTTAGTGTCCTCAGCCTGCTTTGGTTGTATGCTTGAGGATTCATGATTAGCCTAAGAGATTACATTGTCAAAGATTTATCACCATCAGGAAAAGATACAGTCCCACTATATAATCTGGTCTTGTCTTACCTGTTCTAGCTTTCTCTTTCTCCTTCCCAACACTCAGGCTTCATTCTAGCCAGGCTCTGGGCCATGCTTATCTCTATCTACTGCCCCTATATATTCAAATCTCTTCCATCCTTCAATATCCAATTAAAAGTTCCACCCTTTCCAGGATGATATGTTATTTTTCTTATTGCTTTCATACTCGTAGTATGCAGACAACACATATTATATACTATATCCTGCGTAACAGGCACATTTAGCAAACCCATTACTCTGAGTGCAGATATATAATGCCTTTTCCTTGATTACAGTCATATTTGGATGCCTAACTGGGGCACAGAGATGATCCTGGATTCTTACACTGTATCAGTACAGTAAGAGCTCTGCCAGTTTTGCAAAACTAGTGTTTCACAGGCTCAGAAGATAGTCTCTCAACCCCACGTGTACTGATAAGTTGAATCCCCAGAGCTTGTCTTCTATAGCTCCACATATAGGATCTAGGAGTAACCCAGGGGTCTTGGAGAATGTCTTTATGTTATAGCTCAAAAGCCTCCACCAATGTGCCTTCTCTCTTAATTATCTGTTGATATCAATTAGACAAAAACACTTAATTGGTTTTTTAGGGGGTATTCACTAAGGTGGTATAAAAAGTACGTCTTTCCAAAGGCATGTGACACTCTCAAACAAGTATGTACAAATTCCAGGGAAAATTGAGCTCAGGCTTAGAGCACATGAGTCAAAAGGTGTAACTAATAGTTCCTGAAAGTCCTTTTGGTTCAGTTCTCAAGATGTTTCTCTTGGCCATGGAGTAGCATTTCTGCTGAGAAAAGAGCCTTGAATATTCTCTTCCCTACTGTGTCCAGTTGGTTCTCTGCCCACAGTGCATATGCTACACTCAAGTCACTGCTAGCCTCAAAATGGTGCTAAAACATCAATGAAAACTCTGAATTTCTGGTTCACTAATGTTCACTAGGCCCTCTTCTGGTTAAGAGTGGGGGTAGTTGAAACATGAGAGAGGCCCCATTTTCCCCACCCTCCCATCTAAGTGATTCTTAGGGGCTTGCCTAGCAATTTTCATCACTAAGCTTCAAGGTGTTGGAATTTCTGCGTTTAGAACTGCTCTGCTATTTTATGCAAAAACTTCAAGGAGTGACCAAGTTTTCCCAGCCAATCCAAGCATACTTTCTATGCAACATCACTCCAGTTTATCCAATGGATTTCAAGATTTAGTTGATACAGTATTCTTCTAAACTTAGTGTAAAACTTACACTTGATTGATTTAATTGAGAAATGTTCTTACTCAGTTATGACATCAGCATCTTGACACTTGTTTTAAGTAAGGATGGAGTCATTTGATTGGTTGAATTAGTTGAACACTTCCCTTCTGATTAAACCAGAAAGACTTTGAGTATGGGACAAGAGATGGAATTGTCATCTAAAGATCACCCTAGTGTTGTGCCTAGAGTTTCAAAATCATCCTAGGGTTATTGAAAGTATCAGGCAGGTGTTCTTCATCTCAAAGATGAAGCCTAGACTATCAAGGAAGGGCTTTATCATCTCAGATTCACCCATAATGGAAGGATAATTAGTCAAAGATGAGGTATGAAACATAGTCACAGGACACAAGATGTCCAGGAAAGTGGAAATGTCAATATTCAGTTGCTTCCTCTAGCCATGTAACCATCTATCTCCCCAGATCAAAAAGCTAAAGTGATTTTCTTTTGTCTATCTGATTTAAGTACAAAACAAAACAAAATTCTTCAGCCTGACATTTGAAGCCTTTCTCAATCTAGGATCCCTCTAGTTTTTTAGTATTATTTCATATTACTTCCCCTTCATGTAATCAATACTCTAGACTTGCTAGCTATACTATTTCCTGAACTTAACATTCCACATCTTTCTTTGTGCCTTTATATATGTTATCTCTGTACTTGGAATACATCCTCATCTCTGATTCTTAGAATCTCTAGTTTCCATTCAATTTCTACTGAGGCATCACTCCCCTGTTGATTGGTCTCTTCTTATATACTTTTCAAATTATCTTATGTTTGCTTATTTATATACATGTTTTATCATCCAATTAGAGCATAATCTTCTTGAAGGCAGAAAATGTTTTGTTTTTGTCTTTGGATTCCTAGTGTCCACCAATGGCCATATGCACATAAGTATAGTTTAATAAATGTTTGTGGGATTGAATTTACATACTGATAGAGATACACAGAGAAATATCTACATCAGGACATAAGCTCACTCACACAGGAGAGATAACTGGACTGGAGCTCCGTAGAGGTAATTGTTTTTGCTGCCACTTAAAAATGAATGACAATGTTAATAGTAGGCTCAAGTAGGCATTGAAGGTTACAGACAATCGCAGCAGTAGTTGGGTGGTCATAGTGACATGAATGGGTTGTTCTAACTTCAACACTCTTCTCCTAATAAGGCTTTGCAAATTACAAATCTGTCTCCTAAACCTGTGAATAATAAGTGCCAGGCTTCCCAATGAGAGAGGAGTGGGATTTATGGTGCTAGGAATACTGACTTGTTCACTTTTCTCAAACTTTCCCACTATCCCTGGCCATGGTGCTGACATGAAATTTGGAGAACGCTTATCATAGGATGGCTAGTAGGTGACCATGAGGGATAGTGGGAAATTGAGGATGAAAGTCATAGAAACTCGAAAACCATCTACTAAGGTATGAGTGGCCACTATTTGCCTTAGTGGAAGGAATACTTACAATGACAAAATAATGGATCTTTTGAAATATTGAAACAAATGTAATGCTATTTGAACGAAGTATCTGCAAAACATTTCAGGTAAGTAAGTTGTATTTTTTTCCTTCAGTTGTGAACTCTGACATTATAAACCAGATTATATTTTGTTACTAGCTCTATAACAATGGAAAAATCATTTCACATCTCTGAATGTCAGTTTCTTCATCTATATAATGGGAAATGGGAGCATATGGTATATTAGAGAGAAATAGAGACAAAGAGAAAGGGGAAGATTGTTCACTGGCTCCTTTCTCCACCCTCTATCTCCGGCTTCAGGAAGCAAGGAGAGGGAAAGGGGGAAACTCACATTATGTCTGCTGTCAAGATTACAGTTAGACCAAGATTGATGATAGCAGCACCAGTGATATGCTGTAAGAAAAATGCTAAAAATACCAAAAGCCTCAGTGGGAGAATAATAATATCCAACCTTTCAACACCTTAGCAGGGACATACCTAACTAAGGTAGACATAGGAAAAAGCTAAGTGACATTCTACAACAGGGCAACTATTTAACCATTCAGGAGATCTTCACAGGAACTACTAGGAAATTGAAACCAAATCACTAAATATAAAATGCAAAAGAAACCTTAGAGATCCCCTGGCCCTAATCCCTCCATTTTACAGATAAGTAAACTGAAGATCAGAGGAGGGGAAATGACTTACTCATTCCCTCATTTCTACTCATTCTACTCATTTGTTTGAGATCATACCAATCTATCAAAATAATAGATTTGGAAGAGAAATTAAAACTTAAACTAATCCAACTCCCTCATTTTATAGATTAGTAAATTGAAGCCCAGAGATCTAACATGACTTGTTGAGGTCCACATGGGTAACTAATATGAGAAGTAGAATAAGAACTCAACGTCTCTGACTCCAAAGTCAGTCTCTTTCTATTACATCTGAGCTGCCATCATGTGGTAACCCAATCCAAACACTGCTAAGGTATTTGTATTTGTATTTTTCCATCCATGAGCTTGGCAATCCCTTAATGTACTTCTTCCCTATAATTACTGGGAGACAGGAAAGTTGGCATCCCAAACTTCCCTTTCATTAGAACATAACTATCCAAGATCAGCCTCTTGCCTGACAACAAAGAAGGGACAGAGTTCTCTTCAAGATAGTTCATCTGGGACAACTAGATTAGTGGAGAGTCCTCACTAAGGGACTTGAGGGATCAGAGAACCTGGATGGCTAATGAAATTGCCAATTAAAATTCGTGGCAGAGGAGAGCCAAGAGGCTGCCTTACCGATTACAAATCGCATTACCTCTGCACAAGCTCCAGCGTCCTATCTTGGGCTATCTTCCCAGTCTCTTGCTTACCGAGTTCCCTGGGTAGTGTTTGCCAGCCCTATTTTTAGAATTCCTTTGCAAAAAAAATCCCTGAATGTGATCTGCCAAAAGTGCTCATTTGTGATAATGCATTGAGTTGTTAGGATGGTGAATGGTCTCCCCATTTCTGATGCTTTCTTCCTCTCTCCAGCCATTCCCGTGCCTCACTTTTCTGTTTTAGAGGACCAAATATAGAATAAGTATGTTTCATCTTCTGTGTTCGTTCCAATTGCCCTCATTCTTAATTTCTTCCTTAACCATTAACCCATCAGAAACCAACCCACATCAATGAACAAACAAAAATCCCATTTTAAAGCTATCTCCCAATTGATTCTTTTTTAAAAATTCATGAAAATATATGATTTTTTCCATCTCTAGTGTTGTACAAGTGTCAGATTGGTTCTCATTTCAGCATCTAGTCACACAAAAGGTTAAGATACTCATAATCTGCTTAGGAATTTCTCCTAAATTGAGTTGACTGCACTCTTGAGATAATATATCTGGGGAACTATGATCTATAGTCTCTTACTTTATCTCCAAACCACTCATAATAGGATTAATGCCTGGTTCAGGGACACTAAATAGAGCATGACCAGAATATAGTACCAGTGAGAATCACACACCTTTTTCATGCACATACACACACATGTGCACACACACACACAGAGGTATGCTGAGATAGGAATCACTTGACATTAGTAATGGATGCAATTACATGAAACAAATACTAACAAGACTTTTAGTAATTAAAGCCACAGTATTTGTGAGGTCTCAGAAGAAATGTTTCCTGGCCATTTGGGGATTAAAATCCCATCTTGGGAATCTAAGAACCTGTTTTAAATCAAGGCAGCCTCCAGGACAAGGGAATCTCAGCATTAATGAGAAACTCCATCGGGTGAGAGTAAATCTGTAATTGATCTCTTAAACAGAGTATCAGTGGCCCTGGATAAGCTTAGTAGGTGAGTCAGAGACATACAGAGAACAGCAGAGAAACAAAGAGAGAGAGGGAAAAAGAAAAGTAAGGAGAAAACACACTTCTCAGCTTCAAGAACCGAGCCAGTCCCTTCTCCGAGATCTTGAAGGCTGCTCTCCAAAGAGGAAAATGTGCAAGGCCTCTAATTGAGGCACCTTCCCTTCTGACTATCCTAGAAGTGAGCTAAGCAGAATTGATAGGGCCAAGAAATAAGGATTTGCCAAGCTCTGTGATTTGCTGAGTTATAAGGAGTGTTACAGGGAAAGAGAAAGCTGACCCTGATTTAGAGAGAAGACTCAGGACACCTGGTATTTATGAAATTTTAATGAAAACAGGCTTGGCTTATCCTCCCCAGGGCCATCTCTTAGAGAACTCTGGCACAGATACATTCAATAAGCAGCGGTTAAAATCATTTCCTGGACATTTAGTGACCTGGTGCAACCTGCTCAACATGCTGTCAATTACTGGGCAGTGAAGCCGCTGACTGCATCTGGGTGTCTCCACTAGTGAGCCCTGGAAAGGGATCCTTAAGAGAGCATGGCCATGCCCGCTTCTAGGAACTGTTCAAGGAAGTCAGCTTCTGCAGACTGCCCTCACACAAAATTGCTTTGTCAATCACACTTGAAGCAAAATCCCTGGGTAATCTAGATCTCAGAGCAATAAATGACTGATGTTCCACAGAATCAAAATCTGATAAGAAGTTCTTCAAAGTCCCTTTGGGAAAACTTGCTTGACCAGTGACGATTTTCTATTGGACCAAGGTTATAACCTCTGCCATGGCATACCTCAGGAGAAAAAGAACTTAGTCTTGGAGGTATCAAAATCCTTTTTGTCTCACTACTTGAGTCCTACCATTTTTTGCCTGGGCCTACCTGATAGAAAAAAGGAGACCTTGAAAGATGTTTTCCAAACCATTACTGTCTCTAACCTTGTAACACAATCATTACTGCCCAGCCTTTACCTGGAAACTACTAAGAGCATTGATCTTAGAGTCAGTCACTTACAAGCTGTGACTTAAGACCAGTCACTTAACTTTCCATAGACCTTAGTGCCTCATCTATAAAATGAGCAGGTTGAGTTAGATCCTCTTATCTCCTAAAGCTCACCACAGTGACAATATGCAAGACACAAACAGGTAATATAAGAGAAAGTCAATCCAGTAATGAGACTCTCCAGAAAAGAACTGCTCTAGTTCCAGTTGTCTCCCTTCAGAAGGGCTCTACTTATGATAATAGTTAAGGCACACAACCACCGTTGCCCTCCAAGATATACTTTCTCCCTTTTCAGGTCATTTGGGAATGAAAACCCTATTTTGGAAAGCTGTTTGAAATAAAGACAGCCTTCAGTACAAGGGGATCTCAACATTAGCATGACAGTTTCCCTGAAACTGATCCATTAAATAAGCATCAGTGGCCCTGGAAAAACATAGTGAGTGAGCAGGAGATATACAGACAGAGAACATCAAGAAAATAAAGTGAGATGTATACAAAGAAAGCAAAACAGAGTCGGGAAATGCACCTGAAGGATGAACGTGCCAGGACAGGAGAGGTGAACGTGGGAGGAAAGGGACCTTCTATCACCTGTCACCCATGATCACCACCTCACAGGAGGAGAACTGGCTTCCTCACATGTACCTGAGGGATTATATCACACAGCCAGCACATATTCAATCTGCCTCTCTTCATTGGCATGTCAGGTAGTTGCCAATATTTTCATCCATTGTTGATTGAGACCTTCCTAACCTGAGTACTTAAAAGCCTACACAGCATGTCCAATATTCAGTGTTCTCTTTCTTTGAATCTCCCAAGAGGAAGATCTATTTCACTCTGCTCTTGAAAGGCTGGTGAGTGTTAATAGCCACGCTAATCGTTCCCTTTGCCCTCTACATACGTTCAGATCTCTTCCAGGAATGTAGGCTTTGTCGCTTTGTTTTCTTCTTGGTGTAGAAATTTGAACTCAGAAGTCCTTTTGACAAGAGATTTTCCTAAACTAAGAGGTAGCTGGGTGGTACAGTAGTTGGAGCTCTGGGTATGGAATAAGGAAGACTAATTTTCATAAGTTCAAATCTGGCCTCAGACACTTACTAGCTGTGTGATCCTGGGCAAATCACTTAACCCTGTTAGTCTCAGTTTCCTCATTTGGAAAAGGAAATGGCAAATCACTCCAGTATCTCTGCCAGGAAAACCCTTAATGGGGTCATGAAGAGTCAGAAGTGACTGAACAATAGGTTTCCTAAACTAGACTGCTAAAGATTGATAAAGGCTGATCGTTAGCCACCTCAAGTTATCTTATCTCACAAGTCTGCTATTTTCAGTGGGGGCAGACAGGATTGAAGCCTTGACCCTCTAGGGCAAGTTCAAGAAAAGTTTCCTGGCTAAGCGTCAATAAAGGTGGAGGGATTGTTGTTGCTAGAGCCAATTTAGCCTGGACATGACCCTGAGGAAAGTACAATCACCACCCACCAAGCTATACAACCAAGAATGACCTTTCCCAGGAAGGTTAGTGTAATGTTTTCCTGACCTCCTCCCCCTCCTCACAAAGGTCTCCTTTCAGCTGTATAACCACTGGTCTGGGCCAAACAGTCTTCCTCCTTCCACTTCACTTCAAATCTAATTTATACATGCCATGAGAGTGTCTGAAACTCCAGAACCAATCTAGTCTTTTGTCTATACTTTCCACTTTAACCCCTGTTCCCTGTTGCCCAGCTCCAGGTTAAGACTCCTTTAAAAACAATCAGGGATGAGAACTTGGCTAAATTCCCAGGACTTCTCTAGGCTTAGGTTACCATGCTAACAGTCTTTGAAATCCTTGTTTAAACCCTTTTGAAACTTCTTTCACTACTCTTTTCTGGCAATCCAAGGTGACTCTCAATAGGTGGAGTTCATTAATAGAAGCTAGCAAAGAATATCCCCCTCACCACCACTGCAGATCTATGGTGATCATATGCACATACCATTTGTGAGGCGGGAATCCCAAAATAGCCAGGACCCCTATGTACACTATTTAATAACTCTTCCCCAGCAAGGGGGATCCTCTGGGGCATTCTCTCCATAGACATTCACAAGAAGGCATGCCTGGTGTGCCAGAGGGAAATAAAGGTCTACACAGTCAGTCTCCCAGCATTTATAAGCACCTACTATGTACCAGGTACAGCTCTAAGTGCCAGAGATGCCAAGGGAGACAACAAACAGCCCCCACTCTCAAGAACCTCCTAGGCTAATGGGAAAACAACATGCAAATAGCTGTGTACAAACAAATTGGAGATAATCCACAGAGGAAAGGCACCTTGCATCAGTTGAGATTTTAGCTGAGATTTGAAGGAAGACAGGGAAACTAGAAGGTAGAGATAAGGATGGAGAACATTCTAAGTATGGGGGACAACCCGTGAAAACACTCAGCAAAAAGCAAGATTGGAGGTGAGGAGACGTAATTCTGGATGGCATTGGCCAGTAGGGTAGGCCCCATTGTGAGATCTAAATGTTGAACCAATTCAGCAAGCTTGGACTAAGTACCAACCATATGGGAGGCACTACTCCAGGTCATGAGGAAATATAGATTAAAAACCCGTACACAGAGCACTGGCCCAGGAGTAGGGAACTTACCGTTCAGTTGTTCAATCATGTCTGACTCTTCATGACCCTGTAGACCGTAGCACTTTAGGTTCCTATCCTCCACTCTCTGCTGATGTTCGTTCAAGCTCACATTTCACCTCTGCCATCCCCTTTTCCTTTTGCCTTCCACTTTTCCCATCATCAGTGACCTGAGTTGAAACCCTGCTTCAGACACTCCCTAGCTATATGTTGTTTTTGAGTCATTTTTCAGTCCTATCTTACTCTCTATGACTCTATTTGAGGATTTCTTGGCAAAGATATTATACTCTATACTCTACTGCACTGTCCTCAAGTCAGAATTTTTACTAAGTAAAATTACTAATGTATATCTTATCATTAGTGTCCTACCTCCTGCAAATACAAAAGTTTAAGAATTTGTTGTTCAATCATTTCCAGTCCTGTCTAACCTTTTGTGACCCTATTTGGTGTTTTCTTGGCAGAGGTACTGGAGTGTTTTGCCATTTCCTTCTTCAGCTCATTTTACAGATTAGGAAACTGAGTCAAACAGGGTTGACTGACTTGTCCAAGGTCACACAACTAATAAATGTCTGAAACCAGATTTGAACTCAGGTCTTCCTGACTTGAAACCTGATATTCTATCCACTGTGCCACCTAACTGCCCTGGACAAATCATTTAACTTTTATCTGCCTCAGTTTCCTTATCTGTCCAGACCTCTATTCACTATCCTAGGATGCATTTGACTTTATATTTATGGTATATTAAATTACCTCAATGAAAAGTTCAGTTGCAGGAAGCTGGTTAAATTCCTTTCAGTAATGGCACAAATATCCAGAAAATGTCCCCACTGCTGATTCAGCAAAGGCTTCACTGTTAGCTCTCCCCGCTACAACCCTAAGTTGGGGAACAGTTTAGATCTGTGAGCAGAAGGTGCAATATTCTTGAAGTTTTTATATGTTTTTATCATGAAGTTTTCTTAGCTGCTGCATGTGCTCCGTCAGGCCCCTATTATACAATGGTAGAGGAACGCCCAGATGGACCGGTCTTGTCTGGGATGTTGACATTTCTAAGACAGGCCCGGAGAAAGAGAACTTCTCAGGAGGAGGAGGTGTTGTGCAGGCAAAAGTCACTGACTCAGTGGTCAGCCAGAGTTCTGTTTGCTTTGTCTAATATAACAGTCTGAATTCATGAGCTCCAGACCCTGAAAGGGTGAGGCGTTGGCTTCCTTTCCCACACTGTCCGTTCCCATCCAGCTGGCCTGCTAGCTCTTCCCCATTCCCAACATTCTGTCTCCATACACAAGGGTTCCTCCATGACTGGGATATAACCCCTTCTTTTCTCAAGCAGAGGCAGCTAAGTGGTGAGGTAGATAGAGTGCTGGCTGTGCTTGCAGTCAAGAACACCTGAGTTCAAATCCCACCTCAGATCCTTGTTAGCTGTATGACCCTGTGCAAGTCACTTAACCTCTCTCAGGCTGTTTCTTCATCTGTAAAATGAATATGACAAGAATACCTACCTCACAAGAATTTTGTGAGGATTCAGTAAGATCACATGTGAAAATGGCTTTGTAAACCTTAAAAATGACCTCATGCTAGCTATTTCTGAATCAGACTTCTGTTCCTCCTGAAATTATCTTGTATTTATTTACATATGAAAATAAACACTAGAGGTAGAGACAAAGGACCTGGCTCTGTCACTTACTAGCCAGGTGAACTTGGGAAAATCACCTGCCCTTGATGGGCCTCAGTTGGCTCATCTATAAAATGGGTTTGGATAATAAATAATTTCTAAGCCTCCCTGTAGCTCTAAATATGCAATCCTGTGTTATAATAACTTCCCCCAGGAGAACAGAAGCTTCCTGCAGGCAGGGGCAATTACTTTTCTTTTAACCTTTTTACTAATATCTAAATTAATTAAATCATTTGTTATCACGCTATGCCACTTCATGGGATGGATTCCAACAGCCCCCTCCCCAAGGGTCTATGGCCCCATTGGGTAGCAACCATGGCATTGTAGAAATACTACCTATACATAGAGTTATTATGCAATCCATACTTCATAAATGTGAACATGTTAAATAAATCTGAATTAACATTATTAATCTGTCCATTTAAACCAGCCAACCCCACACCTGGGATGTACATGCTCCCTCTTCAGCTCCTCCTCAGAATCCTTCAAGGTTTACACCAAGCACCTCCTCCTCCATGAAGCTTCCCTGATTTATCCATTTATTAGTCCTTCAGAATAACAGTAAAAATTACTACTTAATTGCTACAGACAGTAATTTGGACTCTGATGAATTATACTTTTCCTTGGGGCCTCCTTGGTATTTTATCTGTCCCTTAATATATGTGTGTATATATATGTATGTATGTATATATGTGTGTATATATATGTGTATATATAAACATTCTGTACAGTGCCTGATTAAGCCATTAGATGATTTTATTAGGCTTTTTTCTTTAAAAAATTTTCATAAAAAATAATGAAGATTCCTCCAGATCTTAGAAAAATACTGCTTGCTTGTTACCCCTTGCCCCCTTGACTGAAATTCTCTAAGGGCAAGATCTGTTTGCTTTTTGTATGCCCCAGAAGCAACATACTATAATAGCAGGTAAAAGGTAGGCCATGGAATCAGAAAGATCTAGGTCTATATCTTATGTGTCTTACATGCGTGCTGAGTGACCCCAGACAAGTCACTTAACTTCTCAGCATCACCAAGAAGCAGTGGTCAATCTATGCTATTAGAGGGAGTTTCCTCCACAGTACTATCAAGGTGAATTAAAAAAAAAAAATACCTGACTCCTAGTCCTGTGCTGTAGATATTAGATGTTTGTTGAACTGAATTTAATTTTTTCAAGTAATTAGTCCTTGTGTGATACGTGAGTTTCGTAAGCGGGCATTTGAAGACAGAAGAAGATGTGTTCAGGCACACCGGACAATGTGAGCAACAGAAGATATAATACATGTGAGCATCAAGCTACAATAGCTTTCACCAAACCCATGAAAACTCCCTAGAACAAGATGCCCAAGGACCCACTGTTGAGGCCCTAGTTGGTCCCAGTTTTTAAAGGACAAACATCAGCGGTTATCTCCCAGGTGATATTTCCTTCAAGTCCTGTGTGAGTGCACTGTCAGTCGCCTGGGAAAACACAGATGAGTTCCTCCGGGCTTTAGGGAAACAGGGAGTAGAACCCTGGGGGCCCCCAGCTGCTTCCTAGGAGCCACAAGGTGGCACCATTGTCCATTCTAGGATTGCCTACTGAGTCCTAGGGGCCAGAATCCTCAGGAGCAGGTGCAGGCACCGAGCCCTGGAACTTCTGCCCCGATCAGGAAAGCCCCCTGGGAAAGTCCTTCTTGGTAACTATGGCCCAAAAGGAAACCATAATTCAGGTTTCAAATACTATTTAGACTTGCATCGTTTTATTAGAGCTTCCCAGGGTACTTGACAGTGTCCAGGATATGTGAGTTAGTTTTCTTCCCTTGTTGCTTTAGGTCCAAGGCTATCACTGGGTTCTAAACCCATATACAGGTGACACATTCCAGACCACATTGGTCCCGGGACAGTTCCATTTTTATCAGATTTAATTTACTTTTTTCAATTAAAAATCTATTTCTTGTCTCTTGCACTCCCAGTTGTGAAAGAAGGAAACAAGGAAGGAAGGAAAGAGAAAGAAAGGGAGGGAAAGAAAGAAGGAAGGAAGGAAGGAAGGAAGGAAGGAAGGAAGGAAGGAAGGAAGGAAGGAAGGAAGGAAGGAAGGAAGGAAGGAAGGGAGGAAGAAGGAAGGAAGGAAGGAAGGAAGGAAGGAAGGAAGGAAGGAAGGAAGGAAGGAAGAAAGAAAGAAAGAAAAGGTGGGAGACTTGTGACAAATATGACTAGTCAAACAAATTTCAAAAAGATATGATATTATTGTTATTGTATAGATGGCGTTTCTGGTTCTGTGTACTTCACTCTGCATTAGTTCATACAAGTCTTCTTAGATTTCTCTAAGACAAACCTTTCATCATTTCTTACAGGAAAATTGCATGCAGTTATATTCATATACTGAGCTCACACAATCCAAAAGACAGTGTGCTCTAATAGGACATGCACAGGGCTTGGGATGATATAAGCTGTGTTTATATGCTAGTGAAGATGCTTACTAGCTGGGTGCCCATGAGCAGTCATTGTACCTCTCAAAGTCCCCATTTCCTTGTCCATAAAATGGGAGTAATAATACTCACACTATCTATCTCACAATATTGTTGGAAGACCATTTTATAAACCTCCCACTGCCAGGCATATATTCCTCAGAGGTCAAATACAGAAAGAAAAGTGTTTTGTTTTGTTTTCTAGTAGCAAATTGTAAACAAAGTAGAGAAACATCAGCTGAGGAACAACTAGGACAATTTTGGGTTATGAATGTAATGAAAAATGCCATAAGAAACAATGAATATGAAGAATTCAGAGAAGCATGGTAAGACCTAAGTGAATTGATGCATTAATATGCAGTGAGGAAATCAATATTCACAAAGACTAATATAAATAGGAAATTACTTTTTAAAATAAACATAATGCTATAGAAAGACCAAGGTTGACTGTGAAGGAGAGAAAATGTGCCATTCTTCCTTCTTTGCAGAGGTGGGCAACTACGGGCACGGAGCATTGTATATACAATCAGACTTCTTTCACTATGCGAAATTGCATTCTCTCCCCCTTCCCACCTCTTCCGAACATTTTGTTACAAGGGATGGATGGCTCCCTGGGTAGGAGAAGGGGAGGAATATATCTGGAAGTGACAATGACATTAAAAACCAAACAATTTCAATCAAAAGAAAAGAAGAAGTTGTTTCCCACTTCCACGAAGCAGCAGCGCCAGGGGATCATGGCAGGATACACTTTTGGCAACCACAGTTTCTTCAAAGATTCATCAAAAAAGTACAACGGGAACTGAAATTGTGTGCGATGAAACAATGGGAGATAGGAACGAAAAGTGGGCAGCATCCTTCTAGGAAGCCGAGAAACAAATTCAGGGAACTTTCTGAGGATTTTTGTATCAGCCTTCTCTCCCTCCCCCCCTAAAAAAAACACAATAAGTATCATAGTTAACCAACTGCTTCACATTTATATAATGCTACAGTATATGAAGTGCTTTGCTCTCAGCAACTTCATAAGCATAGCCTCCCTAGGTCTCAGTTTCCTTATATGTAAAATGAATGGGTTGGAACAGCTGGCCTCCAAGGTCCCTTCTAGTTGTAGACCTGTGATCTTCTCATCCTAAGTATTAGGCAGCAGCTAGGTGGTACTGTGGATAAAAGTGTGAGCCATGGAATGAGGACTGGAATGACATTCCAATCCTGCCTTACTAGCTATGTGACTCTGAGCAACTCAAAACGGCTCTTAGTTTCTTCATATGTAAAATGGGCAGATAACAGCCTCCACTTTACATGGTTGTTCTGAGGATTAAGTGAGTTAGCGTATATAATATACTTTACAAATTTTAATACAAATGCTATTATGGTTGTTGTCTTTGTTTTTTGTTTTTTCAAATAAGAAAACCAAGGCTTAACAAGGTATAGTGATAAGTTTGTCTAATTCACAACAGGTCAGAATTAAAACGTAGGCTCCAAACTCCAAACCAAGTGAATTTCCCATTATATTTCACTGTGTCTTTGAGCCAAACCAAGCTCAACAAAGGAACAGGGAGACAAGGGAAGTTTTAAACCATACTCTGAAATACCCAGGGGGTCTTATGAAAGCTGTTTTTTTTAAGGGATAGAAAAGGCCTGATGGTATACATTTATTAAGCACCTATTGTGTGCAAAGCACTGTGCTCTGGGTTAGGGATACAAAGACAGAAGTGAGAGTCTCTACATATATACATGTATATATGTATGTATGTATATGTATGAATGTGTGTATATGTATATGTGTATATAGTATATACACACACATATATATCTACATATACATATATATATGTACACACACATGTGTGTATAAGTATATACAAAATAGACACATGGTAATTGGAGCAGAAAGAGCAGAGCTATCTCCTGGGAGGATCAGGATGGCTTCATGTAGGTGGTGAAAGGGATATATCCCTGGCTGCACTTGAGAAGCTGCTGAGGACTCTGGTCCTGACCTCCCTCCCTTCACAATCCCTTCCCAGGCAAGAATAAGTTTACCCTCTCTTATAAAGAAAGAGGTGGTCTGTCCCCATTAGTACCAATTTAGATTATATCAAAGGAGGTCAGTGAAATAATGAACTTTGATCAGTATCAAAGAACTGAGGAAACAGGACCTATAAAGGGAGTTAAGTGGCTCAGTGGACAGAGTACTAGCCCTAGAGATAGGAGGACCTGTGTTTAAATCCAGCCTCAGATATTTAACCATCTGTGTGACCTCTGACAAGTCACCTGCCTCCCACCCCTGAAAAAATGTGAGATCTGTTATTATTATTCAAAGTTCCTTGTGTTTTTAGAGACTCTACTCAATCATACTATTTTCTTTCATTCTTCACGTGCCTTCCAAAATAGCTTTGTAACTGCCTTAAGAAAAAAAATCCCATTAACTAAGCTACTGAAAAACACCTGGCTTTTCTTTAAAAATGTTAATAGGGTTCATAAACTCAGATGTTGCTCTATTTTTTGCCATTTCAGAGAGATCATGTTATTGTGGTAAAAGTATTCTATATTACACTAGAATTGGAGTCATAGGGGCAGCGAGGTGGTGCAGTGGAAAGAGCACCAGTGCAGGAGTCAGGAGGACCTGAGTTCAAATCTCACCTTGGATACTTCACACTTACTAGCTGTGCGACCTTGGGCAAGTCACAAACCCAATTGGTCATCTCCAGTCATCCTGATGAATATCTGGTCACAGGATTCAGATGACTCTGGAGGAGAAGTGAGGCTGGTGACCTGCACAGCTCTCGCTCACTCAAAACAAAGTCAAGTGCAAGTCATGTCATTATTTCTCTGATGGCATGGTCTTCTTCCGCATGAAGGATGAACACACACAGAACTGGAGTCAGAAGATCTGTCCTGGATTCAAATTCGGGCTTTTCTATTTACTAACTATGCAATGTTTGGTGAACATCCATTTCTCTGATCTTCAGCCAAATGGAGTCCTTATCAATTGTGACCTCTTCTTCCAATTTTCCTAAAGAATTTTGTCTGGATATCTCCTTTGTCCCTATTCAGTTCTACCTTGCATCATACATATGTGCATGTACTATCCCTACTACTAGCAAAGGGCAGGCAGGCCCTGAGTTGAATTTTTTTTAACCTTTGTATTGGCAAAAAACTGCCCTTATGCCTCATGTATAGACAATGCTTAGCGAGTGTTTATTAAGTTGAATTTGGGTATCAAAGGATGTAATGTATGAAAACATGTTATGTAAATATATGTTATATAGTCCTATGATATGCATCTATAAAGCATGATTGAAGCATGACTCATGGGCAAGTCAATTCACCCTTCAAAGCTTCATTTTCCGCACCTATAAAGCAGGAACAATAATTCTCACACTACCTAGACTTACAACCTTTAAGCACAACATAAATATAACTTATTTTCATTGTAATTATTGTAATTATTTTTCACTTTTGAAATTCCCTTTTCCCACTTGTAGAGTTTTAATAATAGTAGTTAGCTTTAAGGATTGCAAAACACTTTTACAAATATATAATTTAATTCTCACAACATCCCTGGGAGGTAGGTGCTATTCTTATCCCTATTTTACAGATGAGGAAACTGAGGCAGACAGAGGCTAAGTGACACTGTCCAGGATCACAGAGTTAGTATGTGTCCAAGGCCAGATTGGACTCAGATCTTTCTGTCTCCAGCTCCAGCACTCTTTCTATTACACTGATTAGCTTCCTGGAAACAACTGTTCCAAAACTTACTCTTTTTAGAATTTACCAAACTACTAATTTGGGGGAATAGGTCTGAAGGGCTCCCGCAAACTGGCATGTGTACAGCTCAGACAGAATCTTTCCTATACTCAGTAATGCCACCTCTCAGTCTCAAGCCATGAGTATTTGTCTCTGTCCTCAGCCCAACAGATACCTCCTCTTGATTTCCAAGTGGAGAGTGTTAGAACTTATGATGTCCACAGCATTCACTTAACTCAAGCTGAAACTGTCAGTCTTGGTGAGATGCAGAAAATGGGGCAATTTGTTGTTGGGAACAACCAGAGCTACAGCCCAAGGTCAGCATTTTTTATTTAAAATATCCTTTAATTATGAATAACTATACTTTTGCTTTGTATGGATATAGACAAATACATTTATATATACACATATATGTACTTATGCATATGTATTTATGTATATTCATGTAACATATACATCATATATTTATATTCTCAAATACTGGTAATTCTGAGGAAGTCCCTAAACATATCAATGTTCAGGTGATTCTCTAAGACTGTATTGCAGACTACTTCTCAACCCACAGTTTGGGAGAGGAAGGTTCAAGACTAAGAGATATGTCTCTTCACCAATGATATCACATGACTGGCCTATGATGGATTGTAGATAGAAACAGACCAGTCAGTGAAGAAGCTTCCCCTCCCGATGTGCACATTGACATCTGGGGTATATTGACATTTGGGTATATGAATGTATGGATGTACATATGTGTTTATATTAATATGTATATACATATGTGCACCCATATATTCACATATGATTATACAGAGGGAATGTGGAGTTATAGATAAAAGCACAGTGTCAGGCAGGCAGACCTGAGTTCAAGTCTTGCCTATGACACATACTGGGGTTAAATGATGGAGGAAGATATATGAGTCACCCAAATGAAGTTCTAAGGATGGGATATCCTTAAAGAGCAACTCTTACTTTCTCCCTTTTTTCCCCACTGTCCCAAGAATGGCCAAAACTGGGGGAGGGGGTGTGGGAGGGTGGAAGCACAGGTTTTATCATGACTCGGTCAAGCTTCTAATAAGTGATGGTTCATTGAGAGTCTTCCTACTAAGTCAAATCATCCTTTCAGTGTGTGTACATGGACACAAACACACATACACACACACACTTTCCCATGCACACTCATACACATGCAAAAACGAAACTCGTTTTTAGTTCCAGTGTTAAGAATGTTCCAATGAAAAGATCTGGAAGACAAAAAAAAAGTATTCTTAATCAATATCTCCATTTTAGCCATAAAAAACCTATGGTACAAAGGGGTAATGACTCACCCAAAGACTCAAAGGTAATAGGGGATAGAGCCAATATTCATACCAAGGCTGCCTAGTAAGATTCAGGGATTTGTTGGAGTCAGTTCTGACCAGCTTGCTGTCAGATTGTTAAATTTTAAGTGAGAGCATTTATACCTCAGAAATCAGCACAGATGACAAATCAGAGATTGCTTTATCCATTTTTATTGGATGGAATAAAGGAAGTGATGGAGAAAATGTTAATAATGCAAATTAAACTCAAAAGTATATTCTATATTCAGAGAGATGGTTGTTAAATGTTTACCAGCACAGCCCAGGATAAATGACAGGGCTTACCTTTGGACCTGAGCTTTTCTGACTCCTGTGCTCTTTCCATTATAGGATATACTGGTTGAATACTCACACATGTTTTCACTTGTCCCACCCCTTCTGTCCCCCATTCTGCCATCATGAAACTCAGTTTCCTTAGTTGTAAAGCTAGGAAAAAGAAAAATCCTAATTAACCTATTTTCCAAAGTTATGGAGGTCAAATCAAATGAGACATTGTTGGAAAAGTACCTAGTTAACTGCTCAGACTATATAAATGTAAGTACCAGTTATTCTTCCCTGATTTTCTTACCCTTGAACAACCAGAAAACCCAAGTTTTTTGAGGAAGTTTTTACACGATATAGGTTGGGAAGAAATTTGTGGGTCGTGGTGCTTAAAGGTTTCATCTTTACAGGAGATTGTGGGTCAGACGTTCTTATGCAATCTGGTTCAGTAGAACTAGCCATGATGTCTTCCCTGGTGGAAAGTGGTAAATAATAGGCAGGAAACCACTTTAACTTCTAAAATTGTCACCTTTCCATCTGTGAAATGGGAAAACAGTACTCAAGGCTCTCCACTGCCTACAATATAGGGCAATGAGAGGATATAAGTTGATGTGAAGGAGGATGTAATTGTTACCTATCAATCTCTCCTCTATCTCCCAAACTTTAATCCAACATAACAAACTGTCCACTAGACATCTCCTGTAAGCATCTCTAACTCAAAAATGGAACTTGTTATGCTCTCTCTAAAATTTACTGCCCTATTGACTTTTTGCCCAACCTCAGAGTCATCCTTGACTCTTCCCTCTGAGGTTCTTCCTAGCTTTAATATTCTATGATTCCACGTGCCCAGATGGTTTGAAAAAAAAGAAATCTAAGAGAGAACTTTAGCCACACTTCTTTTCAAGTCAACCTTATTTACATGCTATCTCTCTCCCTGTCTGAGGTTTGACTTGGTTTGCTTTGAGGGCTGAATGCAGTTCTAAATACAATACACGATGAATGAATTGGTATTAGCCCATAATGGAGTTCCTAGTAAAACATAACAAGGACTATGCCCTTGCCCTTTTTATATTAGACATTTGTATCAATAATTAAGTTGAAGGCATCATGCTTATTAACTTTACAGATGATAAGAAACTAAGAAAGGTAAACATTGAACAGTACAACCAGGATTCCCAAAGGGCTCTGGCATAATTAACCAAATCTATTTATAATGAAGTTCAGTAAAGACAAATGTAAAGTCTTATGCTGCGGTTCAAAAAATCAACTCCAAGTTGATGGGGGAGGTTAGAACATACTTTGTAAGATGTTAATACTTTGTAAGCTCCAAATGAATCAATAGTGTGACATGCAAAAGTCAAAATACTCTTAGGCTCTGTTACTAGAAGCTGTGGTTGGAACAAGGAAGCTAACAGTGTCTCCGTGATCTGGCCTGAATGAGCTGCATCAGAAATAGCCTGGACAATTCTAGGCCAAGTCTTTTTGGAAGGGCATTTAGAAGCTGGAGTTATCCAGACGGGATGGTCCTCTACAGTAATTAAGGCTGTTTCGGCGAGAGAAGGGAGAAGACTTAGGTGGAACACAAAATTGGTCTTCAAGTATCAGGAGGGCTGTCATTTCTAAGGATTATAGAATAAAGGAATTCTACAAGTGGAAGAGGCCCTTGTGACTATGTACTCCAACACATATCCCTCAATAGATATAAATATAGATATTGATATAGATATAGATGGCAACAAAAACTTGTGACATTCCGCAGTCCTTTAGCTTCTGCTCGTAAGCCTCCATTGAGAGGGAATCTATTTCCTCCCAAGGCAGCCCACAGAATTAGAGACTTGCTCAATTTGGCCCCTGGGGGGTAGGGCAGAATTAGAAGCAACGTGCAGAAGTTGGAGAGACGTGGATTTCGGTTTCATGTAAAGAAAATGTTTCCTAACAGTTTGTAGCTGTGCGAAAGTGGAGTGGCTTGCTTCATAAGGTAGTGAGTGTTCTAGCATTGGAGATATTCAAGGGGGAGGCTAGATAACCACCTGTCTAGCAGGGATGAAAAGGGTGATATTGTAGAAAGAATTCCTACATCAAGTATGCATTAGATGAGATGATTTGCAATGTCTCCCTTCTAGCTCTGAGATTCTATGGTTGGATTTCAGATTCCGACTGAGCAGAGAAAGAAGTTACGGCATCCCTATATGACAGGGTTGCATGGAATTCCTTTCTCTGCCAACTCTACCTTATGGGAAATCTGCCCAGATTGGAGTCTCCCACTAATCTAAGTCTGAGCCCAGCCCATAAACTCAGTGTGCATGATCAAATTAATTTTTAGATGTCTACTGTTTGTTTTGTTCTGTTTTTTAAATCTTAATTTCTTTTTGCAGTGTCTGAGCTATTGCATGTGGGGGATCAGTAATTTGATTATCTTATCAAATAGAACCAAACTACCCCAGACTCCTGCTTAATATTCTCATGCGGATCAACGCCTGATGTATGTTACCCATGCAAGTAATGTGGTGATTACCATTCTGGTATGTTTCTTCCTCCCTATAGGCAGAGCATCTGTGTTTTTTTACTTCTGGGGGGATTAAAACGCTCCCTCAAACCCCTAATCAACTCTCCTACACTTATGTCAGAGCCAACAACATCCATCTCTGCCTCCTAATCTTTGCATGCAAAGAATCATAATCATAGAGCCAGAAGAACATAGTCTGATCCATTTCCGCAAAAGAATTCCCAACAGATTTCTTCAACCTTTCCCTGCAACGATGTGGGACCTAGCACCTTCTGAGCCAGGTCATTCCTCTTTCCAATAGCTCCAATGTTGGTTTGTGATTCTGGGAAAGTTATTGAACTTTTCAATGCTCTGGGCAACTGTCTAAGGCTGTAAGTTTCAGAGAAGGTGCTGACTTGCATTCATATAAGGAGTTTCCTTACACAGCAGATCCCTACGTCAATGAATAGCAGCTTCAATCTATTTCCTTATCTCTTCCTTCCTGATGTCAAGTCTACATTTACCTCTTTGCCACTCCACTCATTGCTCCTGGTTCTGCTGACAAACAGACCAAGTCTAATTTTCCTTCCATATGATAACATTCAAAGTACTTGAAAATGCCTGTCATGTCCCCTCCGTCTTCTCGTCTGCAGGTTAAACATCCCTTCTTCCTTCAAGGCATCCTCATATATCATAAATCAGGGCTCTTTACCAGGTATTTGCCCTCCAGTAGACACTCTCCAATTTATCCATATCTTTCTTAAATCATAGCTCCCAGAACTGAAAGCAATACCGCTGGATGACGGGTGACAAAGAGTTCAAAGGAGTTATCATCTGCTTGGTGCAAGAAGCGAGGCCTCTCCTAATGCAGCAGAAGATCACATTAGCTTTGGGGGTTGCCATCTCATACTGCTGATTCATACTGAGTGTTGTTCAGTTTATTATAACCTTTAGATCTTTTTCAGACAAACTACTAACAATGCCTTCCCAATTTTGTACTTGTGAATCTGATCTTTTTTCCCAAAGGATGTGTAAGACTCTACATCTATCCTTAGTACATTTTATCTTATTCGATTCGGTCTGATTTTTCTATCCTATTGAGATCTTTTTGAATCTGTCATCCAGTATATTAGCAATTCTTTTTGGTGTTGTGTCATCTGCAAACTTGATAAGAATGCCAAATATGCCTTTATCCATATAAAAATGTTAAATAGATAAAAATGTTAAATAGCATAAGACCAAGTACAAATCCCTGAGCACCTCCACTAGACATGTCTCCACAAGTTAACATGACCAAGTTTGAGTCTAACCATTTAACCCGCTCTAAACCTAACTAGTTATACTCTCATCTACTCCTTCATCTCTCCAACTTTTCTGCAAGAATAACATGAGATTCACAGAGCATAGTTAAAAAGTTGAGGCATTTGTCTCCGCACAATGTTGGACATGCAAGAGCAAACATTTCCAGAGTGGGAGACATCAATGAGCTTGTGGTAATGCGAGCGAGTTGGTTAAACCCTTAACATTCTCCATGATTAAAAGAAATAGTTCTCTGGAAATAGAAAGCCTAGGCTGTTACCAATAAAGTAACAGGTGCTAATCTCATAATCCCCCTGCTCAAGGAAAGCTCAAACAGTGAAATCCCAAAAGCAGGACCACCCTGCAATGCTGCCTTTCCCCGAGCCACCTCAAGTTCCACAGAGCGGCTTTCTAAAGAGTTCAATGTTAGGTAAGGAGAGGTAGTGCTCCATGTAAAAACAAATGCAAACAGGATCATCAGAAGGCCAGGGTAAAATGAAATAATGAATGAAATGAAATAATATATTTTTGAAATAAAGTTGGAAGAATGATAGTCAAAGAGCAGTGCACATTTATCCATTACCTTCTTATTTAAAAATACTTTTCTCACAGCAATTCCATAAGAAAATATTGTGCCCATTTTACAGACAAGGAATTTAATCTTCCAAGAGATCAAAGTCACTTAGCTAATAAATTGCAGAACTGAGATTTGAAGTCAGTTCTCCTGACTTAAAGATAAGTGATCTTACTAGATGAGTATGCATTTCCATCCAAAGGTTTTAATGACAGGCTGGCTTCTCTCTATTTTCTGTCAGTCTCCTGAGCCATCTCCCTGTCCATTATTTAGGACAGAGATCTTTTTTTGTGTGTGTCATGGACCCAGGGTTGTTCTCTAGCAAATTTATAGAAGAGCTAACTGTTAAAATTTGAGTGTAAGCATGTATACATCAGAAATTAACAAATACTACAAATTAGGCTTTGATTTATTGTTTTGTTAATTATTTTGACATGACAGTTATAGAGGAAATATTAATATTACATACTAAATCCAGAAGTGTCACATATACATTTTTTCCCAGAGGGCTAGTTGTTAAATATTTACTGGAATACACCTGCACGAATCCCTTTAGCGGCTTAATGGAGCCTATGGAGTCTTTTTCAAAATAATATTTTTAAATACTTGAAGAAAATGCTAAATTTCAGGGAGAGGTTAGTGAGAATAAAGAAATATTTTTCCCACTTAAGTTCATGGACCTCCTGAAATCTATCCATGGATACTTCAAGGACCCCTAATTTAGGGGTTATTGCAAGAGAATATGGGCTCATTTTAGTGGTTAGGAGCAAAATATAATTTGAATTTTAAATTTTCTATTCTCTTCACAATCAAATATAATTCATTACAAAGTCAAATTGTAATGATCTTTTGATTATCTGTTTGGGATTATGAGTACAACTGGTCTTCCTCTATTACCATAAACAATGAAGAGCTGGCTACGGGGCTGAACATCTGCTCTGAGTGCAGTCAATACTCAGTTCTATCAACAGCTCATTAGCACAGTAGGTAAAGCAACACACCTGAATTGCAAAAGTGGGAAGGTGGCAGCTATGAGCATTGTACCTGGAGGGAGCAAGGGTATTTTTGTCCATGCCAGGGCTTCAGAGAGCCAAGGTATTTAAGTGGAAGTGGCAATCCAATCACTGATGGTGTACCGTATGAGAGACTAGCCACTACCAATTCTGTGGATGCAGAATGAAGGACACACAGCTTCCTATGGCGGGTGGCATAGCTGTGCTGTTTGGGAATTCTTTGGTGGGGACTTTTCCCCTGTGTGAAAGGGCTTGAACAGTACTCTTCTGGGACTCCCCTCCAGGAAGGGAAACTAGCAGAGCAGGTCTTGTCTGGTTCTCCTTGGTTTACCTCATGTATCTTTCTCAAGTGAACACCCTAAAGAGTAGCCTATGAGAAACGTCTTTTCAGATTCTGGAGCTACTTTTACCTGATAAAGGGACTAGTTGTTTGTAGGCAGGCATGCTAATCAATTACTAGTACTAGCCTCTGTCTAGGCACTTTTGGCCCAACTTTGATCGTCTGGGACAAGTTGCTGTCAAAGACAAGGTCACAGCTTCGCAGCTACATAACACATAATTTCCAGCTGGTAAGTCTGTTTAGCATACTTCACCTATTTAATAAGCACGGTGTGCCGTGATAGGACCATATAAAGAAACAAAATAACCCTAGTGCTGGGGTGGGGGGGAGAAAGAATAAGAAAACAGCAATTATCTCCTTGAGCAGCAGAGGACAGAAATTGACCCAAAATAAACCTCCACTAACCTTTGCTTACATCCTCTCTTGATCTCAGAGAAGATGTGGAGAGCTAGCATCCCTTTCTTATTGCCTCATGATGGGTCGCTGTAAGGTTCCCAATCCCACTTCTGCCCCTTATTACCCTTGTGACCTTGGGAATGTGGCTTGAACTCCCTGGGCCTCAGTTTACATGTAAATGAGGGGATTCAGTTCAACGACCCCAAAGTCTCTGCAGGCTCAAAATGGATGAGCCTATGGTCTAATATGAAATAACCTTGACCTCACCAATACACAGTTAAACCATTGAAAACTGTCCATGCTATAGTGGAAAAGCTGCTAGATTTAGGATCAGAATAGGATTCCAGCTCCAGTTCATTTATTTGCTAATTACATGACCTAGGCCCAGTAATTTCACCTCTGTGGGGCCTCAGTTTCCTCATCTGAAATATAAGGGCAACATATTCATCCAAATACAGTTTTTCTCTCTAAAATGAGATCTCTTTGAAATGTATACACGGGTATACGTTGAAAAATCTTTATGAAAGATACAATGTAAAATACATATGTATGGTGAATGTAGGGTAGCTAGAGAGCTGAGAAAGTGAGTGGAAACAGTAGGAGGGTGGATCCAGAATAACAAAAATTCAGAGTTGGAAAGGCCCCCAAGTCCATTTAGTTCAAGCCAGAGCTGAACAAGAATCCTCACTATAATGCACCTGATTATTGATTCTCCCTTCTTTTCTCAGAGCGTGACAGGAGAGATGTTCTACCGCCTGAGCAAACCCATTTGCCTCTGGGCTAGGACTAATTGTAGGGAAGGTCTTCCTTATACCAGTCTATATTTACCTCTCTGTAACATCTACCCATTAAGTCTAATTCTTCAGTGGGTTCAGGTTAGTCATTTTCAGTTGTGTCTGACTCTCTTTGATCCCATTTGGGGTTTTCTTGGCAAAGAATTTTCTTCTTGCCATTTCCATCTCCCGTTCATTTTATAAATAAGAAAATTAAGGCAAACAGGGTTAACTTTGCCCAGGGTCACACAGCTAGTAAGTGTCTGAGGCTGGATTTGAACTCAGGAAGAAGAGTCTTCCTGACACCAGGTTCAGTATCTATCTACTGTACCACCTAACTGCCCATAATTCTTTAAGTACATGAAAATAACTAACAGGTTCTCCTTCCCCTTCCCATGCAGTTTTCTCTTCTGAGGGCTAGATATGTATAGCATCTTCAGTTTATCTCAATTAGCTTCATTTCAAGGCTGTTCACCATCCTAGTCACTCCTCTCTGGACACTCTTCAGTTTATCAGTCCCCTAAAATATGGCCCTAAGAGTTAAGCATAATACAATGTGGGTGAACATTTTTTTGCTAGATCAGGGCGGAGAATAGTAAGATTATAGATTCTGTAGCCCTAGACAGTATGTTTCTCCTAATACAGTCTAAAAGCATGTTATCTTTTTCTGTCACATTATACTATGACCTCCTATTGAGCTTTCAATATACTAAAACTCAGACATATTTTTCTGATGAAATTCTAGCAAGCAATGCCTTTCCCATCTTATACTTGTGTTGTTTACCTTAAAAATTCAAAAACATAAGACTTCATCCGTATTAAACTTCACCCCATTAAATCCAACCAACATTCACTTTTTCATGTTTACTTTCAAGTCCAGATGTGCTCTCCAAAGTGTTAGGTATCCGTCTCAGTTATGGTTCATCTAATTTACATTTTCTCCATAGCTATAGATAAAAATGGTAAAGGGTATAGGGTCAGGGATAGATCCCTGAGGCACTGTATTAGACATCTTCCAAGTTAACTTTGAATCATTAAGGGTTACTCTTTACTCAAGCCATTCAGCTAGTTTCAATTCCACCTAGTTGTACTGTCGCTTAGGTCACATCTCACCATCTTGTCCACAAGAGCCTTTATGCAATGCTTTGCAAAAAAAAAAGGGAAAGAAAGAAAGAAAGAAAAAAAAACTAAACTAAAACTATATTTGCTGCGGTCTCCCTATCTACTAAGTCAGTAACCCAGCCCCTCCACAAAAAGGAATTGAAATTAATCTGGTAAGACTTGCTGCTAATGAAGCCATGCTGGTTTTTTATGATGACACTTCCTTTTTAAACTGTCACTAAAAGTTCCTTTAATAATAATAGTAGTAGAAGTTTCAAAACTTAGAATTTTCTCTAAGTTTGTCAGAAATCAGTGTCTGGCTTATAAACCCAATTTGTAGCTCCTACTCTTTTTTTTTTTTTTTTTGAAAACTGAGCTGTTTACCTGTTCCAAAGTTCATAGCATCTCCTGTGAGAGTCAAGAAGAGGGCTTTTAAGCTTTGTTCATGTTGGCTTTTTCTTATGCTACTATTAACTTCCAAACAGAAATAATGTAGCTTTCCCTCTCACCTCCCCATCTTAGTATCCCCAATTTACTTCAAAGCTCAAGTCAAGCTAATGTAATATCGCCACTATCAGAGGTTCTTAAAATACCGTCCATGAACTTGTGTGTATGTGCATGTATACGTATAAATACATATATGTATATGTGAAATTTCTGATATATATGCATATAAAATTCAATATAAGTGGTTTCCTTTTTCATTCTATACTTTCTATTTTATGCATTTAAAAGCATAGACTTCACTGGACTTCCAAAGAGGATATAAAAGGATATTTTTTAAAGTCCTTAACATGAAGCCTTCCTTTCCTACCTGTTAATGCCTTCCCCTCAAAATTACCTTGTATTAATTATTTTCAATATACTTATATGTACTTATACTTATATGTAAGTTATATCTCTTAATTGTATATGAGATCCTTGAAGACAGGGACTGTTTTTTTTTTTAATTTTGTCTTTATATTGTTGCATCAAGCACAGTATCTGGTACATGATTGGTGATTAATAAATATTCATTGATTAAATGACTCTAAGACCTGCAATGATGATGCTAGTAGCAACAAGGTAATTTTAGTAAATTCGCACATCTACATCCAGTCAGAAAAAAACTCAAATGCCACACTTAATTCATATATATGTATATATATATATATGCATATATGTGTGTATATACATATATGTATATGTGTGTTTGTATATATGTATTTATGTGTGTATATTATATGCATATATACATGTATATTATATACATGTTTATATCATATTTTATATACATATATGAAATATCCATATCCATTTTCTCTCTTTTCCAACTTCCCACTCCATTGAAAAAGAAAACTCTTGTAACAAATATACATGTAAGATAAAACAAATTCCTCTGTTGTTCATATAAAAATGTCTCCTTGCTCTGTGTCAGGAGCGTGGTACATACTTCACCGCTGGTCCTGTGGGAATTGTGGCTGTTCATTATGTTGATCATATCTAGATGGCTTAGTACATAGAGTGTTAAGCCTGGAGTCAGGAAGACCTGAATTCAAATCTAAGCTCAGACACTTGCTAGCTGTGTGACCTTTGGGCAATTCAATTACCCTCTGTTTGCCTTAATCCACTGGAGAAGGAAATAGCAAAACACTCCAATATCTTTGTCAATAAAACTCCATTTATCGGGTTTTATACTAGACAGTATAGTCCATGGGGTCACAAAGAGTCAGACATGATCAAACAACAAATAGGTTGATCAACATTCTTTTTTTAAAATTTTCTGGAAGGTTTTCTTTCTTTTTAAAAATGTACTTATTTGTTTTCAATTTTCCACAATCACTGCCATAAGTTTTAAATTTTCTCTCTCTCTCTCCCCAAGATGGCATGCAATATTATATGGGCTCTACACATACATTCTTATTAAACACATTTTCGCATTAGTCATGTTGCATAAAAGAATTAAAACAAATGGGAGAAAGCATGAGCAAAACTAAACAAAACCAAACATAACAAAAGAGAAAATAGTCTGCTTCATTCTGCATTCCGACCCTATAGGTCTTTCTCTGGATGTGGGTGGCATTTTGCATCATGAGTCCTTTGGAAATGTTTTAGGTCCTTGCATTGCTGTGAAGGACTAAACCTATCAAAAACAGTCCTCACACACTGTGGCTGTTACTGTGTATAATATTCTCCTGGTTCTGCTCACTTCACTCAGCATCAGTTCACATAAGTCTATCCAGGTACTTCTGAAGTCCACCTGTTCACCATTTCTTATAGCACAGTAGTATTCCATTACATTCATATGCCGCAACTTGCTCAGCCATTCCTCAATTGATGGGCATTCCCTCGATTTCCAATTCTTGGCCACCACAAAAAGAGCTACTATAAATATTTTTGTATATGTGGGTCCTTTTCCCATTTTTATGATCTCTTTGGGATACAACCCTAGAAGCAGTATTGCTGGATCAAAGGGTATGCACATTTTTATAGCCTTTTGGGCAAAGTTCCAAATTGCTCTCCAGAAAGATCAACATTCTTTAGTCTTTTAAAGTTATTTATTTTTACAATGGAGTTATTAGTATATAAATCATTCTCTTGGTTCTGCTCACTTCATTCTGCATTAGTTCATATAGGTCTTCCCAGGTAGCTGACAACATCTTTTTCAACATTTTTTACCAAAACATACTATCCATTATATTTAAGTACCATATCTTGTTCATCTATTCCCCAGTTCCTCTTAGTTTCTAGTTCTTTGCCACCACAAAAAACTGCCACAAATATTTTTATTATAATATTATATATTATATAATATATTATATCTTTCTTTGACCTCTTTGGGTCAACCCCCATTTCTTATGACACAGTGCTAGAGGTAAAGAGGACAGAAGTCAATTTGAGTATAATTATAAGCCATACTCAGTTTTTGTATAAGCCAGATTTGTGGTCAGTGTGCAGCCTGAATTCATATCAACATCATATCTTGAAGGAGTGAGATAATTAAGGAGTTTTAAACAATAATAAAGGACATATAAGTATAAAACAGTGCCATTTCTGACCCAAAGAATCCTGTCACTTTTATTTCAGTCTTAGAGTCTTTTCTCTCATGATTGCTTCTTCCCACATGCTTTTTTATTATTAACCTTGGAAATAGCAACTTTACTATTTATAATCTCAGAATTGTAAAACTTATAGCTGAAAGAGACCTTTAAAACCATCTGGTCTGGCCCTCCTTGCATCAAGGTAAGGCGAGTTATTTTGGGAAACCTTGAAAAATAGTAGAAAAGATCAGTAAACCTCACATCAGAAAAACTTGGATGAAGTCCCAACTCCAACACTTCCTGGCCATTACACCTTGAGCAATCCATGCCTCAGTTTACATATCTGCAATACTGAGTAATAAGTTGCTATGCCTTTCCCCTCTAAAACAGCAATTCTTGATCTTTTAATATCAACTAAAATCCCTTTGACAGTTTGTTGATGTATATGGATCTTTTTTCATAATGATGTTTTAAAATGTATAAAATAAAATGCCTAAAATTACAAAAGAAATCAATTACATTGAAATATAGTTTTATAATTAAAAAAAAAAACATCATGGGCCTCAAAGTAAGAAACCCTTGTAAAATATCCAAAGAGGAAACAATATCTTTCATAAATTGAGAGAAAGTCGCCACTGACTTATCATCTGTGTAGTTTATGATATCCAACATGAAGAAACTTCAAAGTGTGACTCACTCCAGGTAGAGGTGAAGGTTCTGACAAATTGTGAAACAGATAGAAAGGTCTAAGTCATCGGGGAAAGGAAAGATGAGGAAAGAGACAGATTTTGAGCCAAATCAATTCTAACCAGTATGAAGAGGAAGACAGAAGTTCACAATGCCATTTTTTACCAGTTCATCGCATGAGAAACAAATAGATGTTGCTGCCAAAATGGATCTCAGAATTCCAATGAGAAGGAGACAGTTCAGGGATAGGAATTAGTCTTGAGTTACATATGAGTGAGGATGGAGACAATATTAGAGCCAAAAAGGAACTCAGCAATCATCCAGCCCACCCTCATTTGAGGTCCAGAGAGTTTTGAAGGACTCACCCAAAGTCATACACATAAGTCCCAGAACCTAATTGTGAGCCCAAGTCCTCTGACACTGAGCTGAATGTTTTTTCCATTAAACCATGCTGCACTTTAATTTTACAGAAGAGCAAATTGAGGCCAGAGAGGTGAGATTATTTGCCCAAGTCACATTACTGGAAAGCAGCAGAGCCAAATATCTGCTAAAGAAAGAACCCAGATGTTCTGCCTCCTATTTCTATGTTCCATCCATTATACCATCCTCATTCTTGAAGAGCCCTTCTAATTACGAGTCCATTCATTCAAATTCAGACAGGACCTCAAATTTAATTTTAACCTACTGGAGAGCTTAAAAATATCTACTGACTTCTTAATAAATATTTAACTTTGCTGGACATCACAAAGTGTGTTGGATAAGATAAGAGTGCTGGACTTGGAAGCAGTAAGGCCTAAGTTTCACTCCTGTCACACCTGCTAAGTATGAGACCCTGGGTAAGTCACCTACCCTGGTTAGTTCATCTGCAAAGTAGGAATGTTAGATGACTCAATAGGTAAAGCACTGGGCTTGGAGTCAGGAAGACCTGAGTTCACATAGAGCCTCAGATTAAACTTCCTAAGTGTATAATCTTGGGCAAGTCGCTTAACCTGTTTGCCTTAATCCACTGGAACAAACCTCCAATGTGGCCCACAGGGTCAACAACAAAAGAAGCAACAGCAGCAGCAGCAGCAGTAGTAATAGTAGTAGTAGTAGTAGTAGTAGTAGTAGTAGTAGTAGTAGTAGTAGTAGTAGTAGTAAGTAGTAGTAGTAGTATCACCAGCAGCAGCAGCAGCAGTAGTAATAGTAGTAGTAGTAGTAGTAGTAGTAGTAGTAGTAGTAATAGTAGTAATAAGTAGTAGTAGTAGTATCAACAGCAGCAGCAGTAGTAGTAACAGTAATAGTAGTAGTAGTAGTAGTAGTAGTAGTAACAGTAAGTAGTAGTAGTAGTATCACCATCAGCAGCAGCAGCAGTAGTAGTAACAGTAATAGTAGTAGTAGTAGTAGTAGTAGTAGTAGTAGTAGTAATAGTAGTAATAAGTAGTAGTAGTAGTATCAACAGCAGCAGCAGCAGTAGTAACAGTAGTAGTAGTAGTAGTAGTGGTAGTAGTAGTAGTAGTATCACCAGCAGCAGCAGCAGCAGTAGTAGGAAGTAGTAAGTAATTTCACATCCTTTCTCAGAAAACAAGGTACTCAAAACTATTTATAGCAGTTCTTTTTGTGATGGCAAAGAATTGGAAATTGAGGGAATGCCCATCAATTGGGGAATGACTAAACAAGTTGTGGTATATGAATGTAATGGAATACTTTTGTTCCATAATAAATGATGAGTAGGCAGATTTGTGAAAGACCTGGAAAGTCTTACATGAATTGATGCTGAGAGAAGTTAGAAGAATCGTAGCATTGTACACAGTAACAGTAACACTGTGCAAAGATCATGATTGACTTCGCTGTCCTCAGTAATGCAATGATCCAAGAGAGTTCCAAAAGACTCATGAAGAAAAATGCTAACCATGTCCAGAGAAAGAACTATGGAGTCTGAATGCAGATTGTAGGATATTATTTTCACTTTTCCCCCCATGGTTTTCCCCTTTCATTCTGTTTTTCCTTTCACAATGTGACTAATGTGGAAATGTTTAAAAAAGAGACAAAAAGAAAACCAGGTACTCTGTGCCCAGACATTACCCATGTCACAATAACACTAGAATAGATGGCTAATGGGGAACTGAACGCATGGAGAAGTTTCAGGGACCTCTATAAAGTACCTCCTCCAAAAGGGAAATTTGGTCATTTATCATGGTTTCTCCTTCAGCATGTTCTGGCCTATTGTGGATGAATCTCCACAGTCAGTCATAGCTGATGGCACCTTTCACTTGGCCCTGCCTTAGTGAATTAAGAGTAACAACAAAACTACTTTTCAACCTTACAAAATGACTTCCTCCCAACAACCTCATAAGGTAAATAGTCCACATATTTTTATTCCCATTTTTAAAATGAGGAAACTGAGCCTCAGAAAGGTAAATCTACTTGATTTCACAGGTTACACATTTAGTAAATGTTGGATGTGAGCCCAGGTTCCCCTGACTCTCTGATCCAGTCTTCATTTCACTGTGCCATGATAACTGCACAAATGAAAAATAATTCTTTTGTTGAATAGGCATTTATTGGTTCCTTTGAACTCCATTCTTCCTGCTGCTATTCAAGTGTCTCTTATTCTAAATCAAAATTCCTTCTACCATCTATCATCTCCCCAAATCACTCATCCTCTGACTACTCTTAGCAAAATTCCAAAGAACCTGGGTAGAGCTGACATTAGAAGATTCATTTCATCTCCCATAATGCCTTCAGTCACCATATAAATCAACTCAGGAGCAAAACTTAAAAGGGCCAGGTAGATCTGGTAGAGCTGCCGACCTTCCTTCTTCCCTCCGACTCCTAAGATTGCTATATTCCCCTTACAATACTAATTGTACCTTTGTGCTAGTGGTGTCTCCCAGAGTTCTTCCTTTCCCAGCCCTACCCCCTATACACTTTCCTCTAAAAGATGCCCCTGTTCCCTCTTGACTCCAAGTTAAGTCAATGTGCACCAAAGATGATTGTATGTAGAACAACCAAATGCTATCTCAGCCTTCATTCTTTCATTCAAACTAGCTACTATACCAAATACTGGAGGAGACAGACAAATATGTATGAGAGTTTAATAATAGGTAAACTTCTTGAGGGCATGCCCTACTCTTCTTTTTGTTTTTGTAGCCCCTGCAACTGAACACATTATCTTACATATAATAGGTGCCTAACGAATGCTTATTGGCTTGGCTTGACTTGGATGCTTATATTGAACATCTACTCTGCCCTCTGCTCTGGGCGGGGTATTCTGAGTGTGGGAGACGGATACCAGGGGGGATTTCCTTGTCCTTGAGAAACTTACTTTCTATGTGTGTTTAGGAAAAGCGAATGAGCACAAGGGAAATATTCAAGCGACAGTGGCATATGGTACAAATTCTAAATGCTCAAGTCCAGAGTGGACTGAAGCAGGCAGGGAAGGAGGAATTGTGGCATGAAAGATAAGCTGAACTTGCTCAGTTTACAGGAGTGTGGGCAAAAGTGTCTGACCGTGCTTTGTTCCTAGTTTTCATCTCCGGAGCCCATTCTGACAGAGTCCAAGAGTCAGACAGAAAGGGAGTGTGTTGCTGGACCAAGGTCCGGAGAGGAACCCAGGGCTTGGCTCTCTGCAGAATAGCTAATTATGGTCAGTGACCTAGGTTGGGAGAAAAGTAAGAGAGGTGGGGAGTGCTTTAGGCTCAAAAGCAGCTTCCTGTAAAGAGACCTCAGAAAGTAAATGCAACTGTATTTCCTCCCCAGGAAATCTGGGAAATCTGGAGAGTCAGGCATGATTGAAACCATCCTGGGAGGAAAGCCCCCAACTTTCTCTGACATGACCCAGTCCCTTTTCGTGCTTTCTAAAGGAAGTCCTTTTCCATGAAATAACAACCCTGGGGAAAGCAGTTCTCCATCCTGCTCTTTTCCGGTAATAGATGACTTTGAAGCTAGCTGGGTTTATTCAGATCACAAGATTTTTTTCTGGCATGTGATACTTTGTAACAGAGCTGGTCTTATTTGTATACAGTATAGAAGTGCTAAGAGGTGTCTTGTCTCCTACTGCTTCTCCCCCTCCAGGTTTGTCCTGTGCCAGAAATGCCACCATTAGAGAGTCATTTCTTCAATCTGACATGGCTCTTGTAAGGTTTGTCTTTTAGAGTGTGAATTGCCTTGGAGGATTAACACTAAACTTTCATCAGTCATTAATCCCTCAGTGTGAAATAGTTCACTAAACTGTTTTCCACCTGAGCAAATAACTGAGAAATCCTGCTTCTGGAGCTTATTTCCTATGGGATTTGGGGCAAGTTATTTAGCCTTCAGGGCAAGTCATTTTAATCTCCCTGGTCCTCGATTTCCTCATCTGTAAAATGAGGAAGTTGAACCTCAACAGTCTCTGTGGTCCCTTCCAGCACAGATCAATATGATCTATGACGACCACCTACAACCAACCCTGAAGGAGTAAGAAGTTTGAGGGAAAGGAGACAGGAGAGAGACTTTGGAACACAGTGTGGTTGAAATAACACAGGCATGAGTAGGGTGCTGCTCTGGGCAGTAGAAGAGAGCTAGACCATTTGGAGAAGGGGGGCATACACTAAGAGAGAGATGGAAACAAAGGGAGACTATAAAAGGAGAGGGGTCTAGTCACAAGTCACAGAATTCACGATTTTGCCAGGAGATCTAAAGTCTCACATTTGTTCTCTACCCTTGCTGATTTCCTTTAAGGAACAGATGTAAATATATATATATATATAATAGATAAATAAATAATAAATTTCAACAGGTTAGATGGCTTGCCACAGTCCTATACCAACCATAGAGCACAACATTACTTTGAACTAACAATATTCTGATCATTCCCAAGCCATGGAGCCCATGTCCCAGCCTTCTCCTCAACCTCCCACTCTGTGACTCTCAGCCCTAGCTGGGGAGCTCCTTCCCCTTTATCTCACCCAGTCCAGAGGCACCCACACCACCTCCTGGCCAGATTCCTACCCTGCTGCCCCCTACCTTGCCCCTCACCATTTCCAACTCTTATTCCCCATATCTATCATCTTCCCGTATCAGAATGTAACCCTGGAGAACAGGGAATGTGTTGTTTGCTTGTATATGTATCCCAGTGCTTAGCACAGGGCCTGGAGCATAGGAAATGCTCAATAAATTTCCTTTTCACTCATTTCATTCATTCATGACCTTAGGGATCATTTAGTCCAAACCCCTCAGTTCACTGAGATGAAGAAACTGGCACCCAGAGAGAGGAGGGATAACCCATGTTTCCTTACACCTAGTTCAGGAAACTTTCTACTATGCCTTGGTACCTCTCTCTTTCCCCTAGACTTACCTCTATTCAAACCCAACCCAAGAGGAGGGACCAAACCCTAGTAGCCAGTGAAGCTTTTGTATCCCAGGCCCCCTTTCCCATAATTTTCTGGACAAGACCCTTGAATCTTTGAAGGAGTGATTTATCCGCCTTCCCTCTCCCTGAGAAGCAGACTGATAATTAATCCCAGTTGATAATTAATCACTGATGCAGAATGTTGCTGCAGGCAGCTTGTTATAACAGCCAGATTAATCACAAGAGCCGATATGGGAAGGGGGATGCAGCCAGTCTGGCCCCATCCAGAGCAGCATCCTGGCCCCTGGCTTCCCTGAGTACCTCATAAGCACTTTCTTCTCCACTCTGGCTAGGCCCCAATTAATGACTGCCAACCACAACTTAAGGATGCCTAGTTCCCTAGTGATGCAGCACAGGAAGAAAACCAATAGAGGGAAACTGATGCCATGGGATTTTCTTAAATCAGTTTCATTGCACAAGTTTTTCAGAAGGAAGTAACTACAGAAATCTAGGGATAGGGCAGGAAGGTCTAAAAGAGGTGGCTTCCATCTTTTCCCTCTGTGTACCACTGGTTGGCAACGCTGGGAAGATAAAAACAAAAGACACCACATGGAAAGAGCCATGGATTTGAAGTCAGAGGACTTGGATTCCAATCTTTTTGATTACCACCTATTTCTACTCATGTGATTTGGGTAAACCACTTCAACTCACTAAGCCTCACTTTCTTTCTTTTGTAAAGCAAAGAGGGCAGTACTAGATAATATCTACGTTTTCTTCTGGCTTTAAATCTTGATGTGCTTTTCTAGGCAATAAGGGAAAAAGCATTAAAATGAGGAGAGAGCTCTTCATCATTTGGAAAATGGTATTGTTTTAAATTACAGAAAATAATGGTGAATGACCATTCAATCCCCTGCAGGTGCCATACAGCAATATAGACTGAGGTCCATCCTGAACCTAGGCCTAGAGCTCTCATAATTATATCCAAATAATAAAATTGGCCCCTAACTACATAGACTCCTTTGAACCCTATGAATTTGTTTTATGCAGATAAGCATGCAATTCTATTCAGCAGATATGAGAGGTAGCTAAAAAGGAATACAAGTGATTTTGTTAAAATACTTAGCAGAAATTATACTGTTGTCATGCTCTTCAAAACAGTTCCCTCAGTAGACCATGAGTTGTTACAATGAAACTCCATTGCATAGAAATTTCCTGGAACTGCTCACTTGGAATAGCCCCTCTAGCCCGAAGGCATATTCTTTTGAGTACCCCTAAGAGTAACAGACTGGAGAAGGAAATGGTGAACCATGCCAGTCTCTTTGCCAAGACATCATTGGCATACTATGGTCCATGAGATCATAAAGAGTCACGACAACGAATAGTAGATTTTTATCTTTTTAAACCATAAAACTTTAAAGTAACACCTCTAAGTCTGTGAACCTTAAAGCCCTGTAGAAAGGTGAGGTCTGTTCAATTCAACAAACATTTATTAAATGACCACTGCCAGGTACTTTGCTAGGTCCAAAGACAAAATGTGAAATAGTCCCCACCCTCAGGGATCTTACATTTTATGGGAAACATACAACATGTACATAGATTAAACAAATGTAGAACATATGCAAAATAATTTTAATATGAGAACAATACAAACAACTGGCAGGACCACTACAGACCCTGTATAGTCAGTGGCCCCCTAGCCATGGCTTTTAAGGAAGGTAGAGGCTAAACCATTTGGAGCTGAGGGGGGAGCTTAGTCCAGACATGATGAATACCTGTGCTAAGACACAGAGGGAGGAGACAAAATTTATTATTATTCTCTATCTAGTACTATTATTTTGTTTTGAAACGATTTCTAATTGCTAAAAATTCCCAAAAGTCATTGAGAATCAAGTGTGATTGACTGATCTGTATAATTCTGATTTGAGTTTAAAATTAAGTTTAATTAAGTGTAAAAAGTAGTAAGAGCATTTCCCCCCTTTTGGTGGCTTATAAACTGTCTCTGAAGGCAATTCCAAAAGAAGTTCTAGAAGTGTTCTGAATGACATGAGAATAAGCATTATTGGAATAAGTAGAAGCAAAGAGTGCTTGATTTGACTCAAAAGAACTGACTTCAGTCCTAAAATCCACCAGAAACTAGTTGTCTGAACACCAGATCTTCACCTCTTGTGACTCAGTTAAACAAGATGGTCACTAGGGCTCTTTTCAAGGCTGACATGCAGCCTCCTCATCCTTCCATTCCCTCTCTATGTAAATATATACCTCTCCGTACATGCACATATACTTGAGATTGTTTTTCTTTTTAATAAAAATCAGTCTTCTTACTTTACTCCTAGGTATTTATTGAGCAAGAGGGAGTTCAGTAAATTGGATAGATAGATGACCTTGAAGTGACAGAGACCTGGCTTCAAGTGTAGCCTCTGCTGTGTCCTAGGTGCTTGATCCTGGGTAAGTCATTTAACTTATAGGTGCCCCAGGAAACTTACTATGGCAGCAAGCTGCAGATCAGTTGCAAAACTGAATTATTAGAGGGAGTTTCCTCATAGAAAAGTGCCTATTGATAAAATCACAGGTTAAGCTTCCCACAAAAGACATTGTTAAGCAACTACTACGTGCCTAGAGAACCCTGTCCTTGCCCTGCCTCTCTCCTTCAGAGTGTAGGTCTGACAGTCTTGGTTTCCTTTTACCCAGATGTCCCAAAGGTCTTTGTGCCAGGCATAGGACCCTCTACCATTAGGACAAGATAAGTAATGGGAAGGGAGGCAGAACAAAAGTTCCACTTCCTGGCCTGCTGGAGGGCACAATAACTGCTCTGAAGAATTCACCTGCCCTAAATGGCTGATAAAAAACCCATCTACCTTAGTTAAGCAGAGCACTTACAGTAGTTACAGCCTATTAATCCCCTCCAACAGTCTAATAGCTGAACAGCTCTTGATAAGGGAAGGAGACAAGTTCAGAAGGTGATGAGATCAGACCAGTCTGGAAGTTTTAAAGGGATATAAAGAATGAGGCCATTAATCAACAGGTTTTTCTCCATCCTCCAATGTGAATGACCTCAGCAGATCTATCTGAACAACTTTCTGCAGGGCTTGGTTGTCTGGGCCCATCCTTTTTTGCCCTGAAAAGCCAGCAGTTACTAATTAAAACCTAGTGTAGCCTCGAAGTGATCCTCACATGAAGGACCCATTCCCATACTTCCCTTGGATACAGTGACACTAATAATTTCTTCCACAAGTAACAGGTCTCTGAACAATCCCCTTTGTATATCACTATCTTGTTTTATTTCCTTTCCCCAATTATTCCTACCAGGCAGAATAAAAAACATTAGTGAAATTTTCCTGATGAGGAAACTGAGGTATATATATATATATATATATATATATATATATATATATATATAATCTCGGGTAGATAGCAGATAGGGTTTTACTTGTGTGTCTGTTCAGTTGTTTTCAGCAATGTCCTACTCTTTGTGACCCTGTTTGGGGTTTTTGGCAGAGATTCTGGAGTGGTTTGCCATTTCTTTCCTCAGTTCATTTTACAGATGAGGAAACTGAGTCAAACAGGGTTAAGTGACTTGCTCAGGATCATACAGTTATTAAGTGCCTGAGGTCAAATTTGAATTTGAGCCCTCCTGACTTCAAGGCCAGCAATCTGGACACTATGACATCTAGCTGCCCCAATGTACATCCCAAATTGGTACAAATTCATTTAGGTCAGACATCCTCTCCCAACAACGTTGTTTATTAAGCAGGTTGAATAGCTATAGATATTTAAAGCCAGTTAAACATAATTAAATTGTCTTGTATCACATAATTAGAGATTTGATCTCACTAGACAAGACTGGAAAGGGACAGAATGTTCTCTTCAAAGACCAGCATGTTATAAAAATAACCTTGGATTTGGGCTCAGAAAACCTACATTTCAATCCCATTTCTGGAATTTAATTTACCCTCTCTGGGCCTCAATTTCTTCATCTATAAAATGATCAGAGGAGAGTTCAGGTGTCCCTCCTAGTTCTAAATCCCATTATTCCTTTGAGCTCCAAAACATATGTCCCATTATGGTCCTTGAAATTCCATACTAGAGATTCACTCCTTTGAGCTGACAGACTTTTCTGGACTCCAAGACTCCTATTAAAATGCAGATATTACTGGCAACAATTTCATGTCAGCTAATACTTCAGGGGATAAGTTTGAGAGCAAGACTCCAACCGATGGGGTTTTAACCTTTTTGTGTGTGTGTAGACCCTTTTGGCAGTCCAGTAAAGTCTATAGACCCCATTTCAGATTGATGTTTTTAAATGCATAACATAAAGCACATAAGATTACAAGGGAAACCAATCATACTGAAATATAGTTAACAAAATTTTAAAGAAAAGGCTCCCAAGTTAAACCTCACTTCTCTAAACAAAGGGCAGCTAGATGGCTCAGTGGATAGAGTTCCAGGTCCAGAGTCAAGAAGACCTGAGCAAATTCAGTCTCACACACTTCCTAGCTGTATGATCCTGGACAAGTCACTTAACCCTGTTTGCCTCAGTTTCCTCATATATGAAATTGACTATAGAAGGAAATGGCAAATCACTCCAGTAACTTTGCCAAGAAAACCCCCAATGGGATCACAAAGATTTGGATGTGACTGAAATGACTGAGTCTAGGTGGGATGGTCTAGATGACGTAGTAGAGAAAAGGTCCTTGGAAAAGACCTGGGTTCTAATCCAGGATTTGTTGATTACTAGCTCCGTGAACTTGAGGAAGCCATTTCACCTCTGAGTCTCAGTTTCCCTAGTTTAAAAATGGACAACTGTGGGATATTATAAGGAAAACACTTTGTGAACCTTAAAGTGCTATTTGTCAAGTCAAGAAGCATTTATTACATACCTACTATGTGCTAAACACCATGATAATCCCTGAGGATACAAAAAAAAAAGACAAAATAAACAAAACACAGTTCCTGCTCTCAAGGAGCTCACAGTCTGATGGGGGATACAAGCAAACCCCTTGTAGAGACAAGACATATACAGGGAGGATATACCAGATAAACTGGGTGCACTCTCAGAGGAAAGTATCAAGATGAAAGAGGACTGAAAAAATCATCTAGCAGGCATTGGGACTTGAAAGAAGCCAGGAAATCCAAGAGTCAGAGAGGAGGAAGGAAAAATGAATCTGAGTCATTATTAATAGACTTAGAAATTCGGTTCCTTGAATAAGTAAAGCCAGCCAACATATATACCAGTCCTGATAACAGGGCTGTAAGAATCAGTGAGAGCTTTCTCATCCTCATTTTTACTTTTTTTATAAAAGGAAGCTGGGATCCAGCAGGCTGAGACAAATAGGACATACCCATATGCCAACTGCAGTTTGTCGGGTACATTCACATACACTGTATAAACCAGTGCCTGCTCTTTGCTCTCTGCCAACTCATTATGGGCTTTGCAAGAACTAAGTTAATTAGCCGCTTAACCTCATGCTAATATTTATAACCAATTAACAACGTTCAGTATTTTCCTGGGCAGACCATACATGGGGCACTCTCTCTCTCTCAGGCCAATAATTTAACTGCCACATGAAGCAGATTCTTCAGTCTCATTAGCAATTGTTTTCCTCCATTTTCATAATCTGCCCTTCTGTTCTGTAAGAGAAATTCTAGGGCCATTGCCCTCTCTTTATTTCCCACTCCATCCCCTCATGGTGAGTCAAGAACATGAAAATGGCACAGAGTGGGTGAAGCGGGTGACAAGCTGGGGTGACCTGAGTAGCTGGGTTTTAGGTAGTAGCTAGAAACAGAGTAACAAACAAACAGAAAATCCCAGAGAAGAGATAAATGAGGGTGTCCCGTCACAAGTCTAGGAACACCAAGACAGAAGAAGATATTAAAGGTAGATATTAGAGTAACTGCAGAACAGATAATGAAACATACCTTCTTTCTATTGGCAGAGAAATGGGTGATTATGGAGACAAAATGTCACATACACCATCAGACATAGTCATCGAACTTCTTGTTTCCAATTACCTGTTTTTCCTTTGTTAGAAAGAAAAATTCAGTGGAGGGGGAATGTTGGACTGGGGATACATATCTAGAAAAGATTATGAAGCACTATATTCTGTTAAACAAAAAATCATCAGCAAAATTCATTTGTAAAAAGTCAGGGTGGCTTTAAATGAAGTGCTATAAGGAAGGAAAGAACTTTTTTTTTTTTTAATATGGGCAAATATCCCATTGCAAAATAGACTGGATGGTTTTGTGAAGTAGTGAGTCTCTCATTAGTGGAAGTGTATATACCCACAACATTAGAAATGTTGTCAGAAGAAATTCCTACATGGGAGTTGACCCCTAATCACAGAATGTTTGGTTCTAAGTCTCTCAACCATCAGGTAAAGAAACTCAGATCTGAGAGAAGTGACTTGCCTAAGGTCTGATGGTTAGATTAAGATCTTAAAATCATAGAAGTGAAATGGACCTTGGAGATTATATAGTCCAGTTCCCTCCATGTCATAGATGAGGAAACGGACCCATAGATGTGAAGGGTCCAAGGTCATAGACTTAGTCAATTGCAGAGGTAAAATTGAACTCAGGTTCTCTGAATCCAAAACTCTTTCCACTGTGACTTACTACCTCCTTTTGATGTTCAAAGTCATTTCAAAGGGTGAATTTTGACTTTTAAAAATAATCTAATGCCCCAATTTACTCTTGTTGTGAGGGCTTTGCAGCCAGCCCAGTCTTATTTCTCTACAGAGCCATACAGATACCTAGGGTGGGTACTGTCTATGGTGGATACTAGTTTGCAGAGGTACTGGAAGCCGTCCAGAGGCCTGGCCTCCTTCTGCAGCTGCTGCATTATTATTTCTTCAACTAGGCTTTCTTTTCCTTGTAATTAACTTCCCCACATGGCCAGGAAACCTAAAGAGCAAACGGATTCATTTGGTAATAACCTGTAAATAGAAGCATTTCCAACACAGAAGTGACAGATAATACTAAGCACTGATGCAGCTTGGAGCCAGCAGAGAAGCCCATGAAATGAATTACCTGAGGATAAGTAATATCGATGGACAATTCCCATTACCTGCCATTATTTCCCGTTTGCCCAATTTTCTGGGAAAGTGGGGAAAGTCACGGCTAGTTAGTCACTAATGATGACTGGGGACATTCTGATATTTTGGTTCCAAAGCTGCTGGCCATTTCTTCCTTCCTTCAGACTGGCTTAGAGAACAATCATAAGTTCTTCCCCAGCTCCACCCAAGAAGGCCTAGAGGCAAGTTACTGGGGCAAATGCCTATCAGATACTTAAGTCCTCTCTGTCTCTATCTCTCTGTCTGTCTCTGTCTCTGTCTCTGTCTCTGTCTGTCTGTCTGTTTCTCTTTCTCTCTCTCTCTTTCTCTGTCTCCTCTTTGTATCTCTGTTTCTTTCTGTCTCTTTTTCTCTATATTTCCCTATTTCTCCCTCTCTCTATCTCTCTGTATCTGCCTCCCCCTCTGTCTCTGTTTACTTCAGTCTCTCTTTTCTCTTTGTCTCTGACTGTTTCTCTTTCTCTGTCTCTCTTTGTTTCTCTCTGTGTCTCATTATCATTGTCTGTGTCTCTCTCTGTTTGTCTCTCTGTCTCTATCTCTCTCATTCATTTTCTTCCCTCCTCCCCCTACCCCAACTTCTATCCTTATGAGTAGAAATTGTTTCATTCATTGATGCATTATTTTTATCCCCAGCACTTAGCATGGTGCCAGGCATATAGTAGGTGCTTTTCATAAATACTTGTCAATCAATTCATTGATTAATTAATGTTGTTTGGAGAAATGGCAGTTGGTTGGTTGTTGTCCTTCATTCTCAAAGAGGAGTAAATGGTGTCGCTATGCTAGAGTCAAGTTTCGATGGGTCCGACTGTGGCTGATCAGAACAATATGAGCTTGGAATGCTCTACCACAGACTGGGCACAGATAGTCCGTATGAACATTTGGGGTGGACACTCTAAATTTGCCCATCCTACGTTTCCTTTCTGCTGTTTTGATTCTGCTTTGCTTATAGAGAACAGCACTATTTCTGATGTAGGCACACCACACTGAGCAGTCCTGTGCCAGTGTCTCCCATGTCACACAATCAACTCTAAAGGTCTTGAAAGAGACCTTGAAAGTGTCCTTGTATCCCCTCTTCTGACCATTATGTGACCGCCATGCGATAAATACTTGTCAATACTTGTCAAACAATTCATTGATTAATTAGTGTTCTTTGGAGACATGGCAGTAGCATGTTCCCTAAAGCAATGAGGATTAGACAGAGGGAGCTTGTACAAAGACCTGCCAGCCATATTCCTCCCAGACTCAGCAGAATAGAGATCCATCCTCCTCGTTCTCTTTCTCCTGATAGCTACAGATCTCCTCCATGAAGTCTTGCTTGGCTACTCCAGGTCTCACAGATGCTCACTCTGCTCTTCCTTTCCATAACCCTTTTATCCTGTGCTACACAGGCAGGCAATTGATTCTAACAATCACAGCAGCCCTGTGAGAGGAGTGAAAGAAAAACTATAGTCATTTTACAGATGAGGAAACTGAGAAACAGGGAGGCAAGCTTACCTGGCCAGAATCACATACCTTTTTGCCGCAAAGCAAGGCCTTGGACTGAGGTCTTTCTGGTTCATAGTCCAGCTCTCTTTCTTTTATATCAGGTTGAATCTGATGTTACACATTAGGTTCATTGTCTGTTGAGGGATAAAAATGACTTGGCAGGAAAGGTCAAGTATTCATGTTTCCTTCTACTATGTGAAGGGCTAAAATGAGGAAGACTTCTTTTGTTTAATTGCAGAAAGAATCATCTTTATCATCAACAATCAAGATAATGACAAAATACATTTATATGCAAATTTTAATGTTTGCAAAGTTCTATATATCTATGTGTGTTTGTATATATATGTGTGTATATATAATACAAACACACACACTTTATTTGATCCCCATAACAACCCTGTGGCCTAGGTGCTATTATTATCCCCACTTTACAGATGAAAAAACTGAAATCAGGAGAGGTTAATTGTCCTGCCCGCTATCACAAAGCTCATATCTGTGGAAGGATTTGAATTCAGATCTTCCAAATTCCAAGCTCAGCACTGTCCACTACACCACACAAACTGCCTTTAGGTATACTGGGTAAAATGTGCAGAGAGGTAGATTCATATAAAACAGAATGATACAACCTTTAGAGTTCTCTAAAACTGAAATGGGATGCCTCAGAAGGTAGCAAATTTCCTATTCCCTAATCCTGGAGGAACAAGAAAAATCCCTGGAGGAAGCTGGGTGACCATGTACTTGAGCTGTTATGTTTCAGGTGTGATCCTTAGAGAGCTCCAAATGCTATGGTTTTATGATCAGTACCTAGTTTATAAACCTTAAGGTAAGAGCCATGTCTGGTACTTCTTTTGTATCAACTCTTACTCAACAGGTAGCTACATGGCGTAGTGGATAGAGTGCCAAGCCTGGAGTCAGGAAGACCTGAGTTCAAATATGGTCTCAGAAACTTACTAATTTTGTAACTCTGGACAAGGCACTGTTTGCCTGTTTCCTCATCTGTAAAATGAGCTAGAGAAGAAAACGGTAAACTCATGTAGATAATGTATCTTTGCCAAACAAACCCCAAATGGGGCCACAAAGAGTCGGACATGAATGAAACATCTGAACAACAAATAGGTTATTTGGGGGATAGGGGTATTAGGACAGGGCAGAATTCCTGAAGGGAAAAGAACAAAATGAATGAAAGTACATAAGTAAGGCAATGGGGGTATATGCAGCATGAGGCAATCAATACACATGAAAAAATAAGTAGCAAAATTATAAAATAGTGGGTTATCTAATGGCGAACTTGTCCCCATAGGACATCAGCTCTGACATGTAATCTTGATTTTTAGCTCTGTCATCCTTGTTCCTGTTCAGTCCCACCTAACAGAAGTAGATAAATGCACAACGCTGGGTAAAATCTAAGGGAGATCATTTCCCAAAATGGGGGTGACATGATTGGTAGAGCGGAGGTCAGAGGAATCTGCATTGAAGTGGTGGCTTTTGGAGAGTGTCCCTGGAGGGACTAATTAACTTGAGCTAAAGAGCTCCAGGCTGGCTTTTGAGGTTGACTTCTCCCACAAATTCTGCGACTCCTCAAGTATAACCACTCAATGAAATCTGACTCCAAATCAACAGGAATAAGAAAAGTAATTCAGCATTTACTTAGCACTGACTATACGCCAGGCACTGTACTACGTACCTAGAATACAAAGACAAAAGGAAATATCTCCTGCCCTCAAACAGTTTACATTATTACATTATTAAGAGAATTAACTTTGCCTACTCTGACATCCCCTATCTGGGATTGCCACCTTGTAAAACTACTCTGAGAATCTCTGAGCATGAAAATGACCCACCATATTTCATCCTACACATATCCCACTTTTCTATGGGCCTATGACTCATATCTAGACTCTGAGTTAAGGCCCAAGAGACATGTATTTACTGATTCACTTCAAACAAACCACTCCCATACAGTCAGTTAGCTTCAAGGGCTTTGGAGAAAGACTTTAAAGAGGGAAGAAACCCTCCAAGATCAATTTGCCAAGCCACAGAAAGACTGAATGGACTTCAATGGGCTTTGAAAAGTAAAAAGACAGGACCAAATGTCAGCTCTTTCAGAACCAACAAAGAGATGTTCTGTAATAACTTCCTGCACTCCTATTAGCTTTAAGGGTTAGAGCACTACACAAAGGAGGCCAGGGTCATGGATTTGATCCCCCGTAGGAACAAGGTAGCTTCACTTTCTACTAGGGTCACACTTGTACTTCAGTAAAGAAAGTCACCCTGTATCGGGTCAATAAATGGGGGACATATCCTTAGAACTAGAAGGAAACTTTAGAGACCATGGAGCCTTTTCTCATTATAGATGAAGAAACTGAGGCACAGAGAGGTTAAGTTACTCATGGAGGATCACACAGCTAGGAAGTATCTGATGTGCAATTTGAACTCAGGCCAGTATCCTATCCACTGTGACAAACTTTATAGGAAGGAAATGAAACAGGACATGCAGCTTGAAGAAAGCACTATACGATGGGGACTCCCCAGGACATTTGGGCCCTATTGGATATACAGAAAATAGGTTAAGGAAGATGAAGACTTAGGGCATTATCACAGTCCACTTCCACTAGCCAGGGTATTTAAGAAAAGCAGACGTAATGAGTGAAGGTGGTGCTTCTTTGTTCAAGTTAACTTGTCCATTGTAAGGACCAAAGAGTATTTCATGGGTTTTAGAACTAGAAGAGATGTTAGAAGTTATTTGTCTAATATAATGACTGCACAAATCAGAAAACTGAGACCCAGAGAGGTTGAATTGAGCGAGGTCATACAAGCATTAAGTAGCAGTGCTGAGATTTGAATCCAGTTCCTTTGACTCCAAATTCAAGATGAATGAAAATTATCAGTTGTCCATTGAGGTTGAAAGATCCAGTGCAGCAGAATACTCTTGGGAAGGAAAGTCAGTGATTTTCTCCCTTTTCTCTCTTGGGAAACACAAGGGCTGTCCTCAGTTTCCTCTGTAATTATAGGGCCATGTTACTCTCAAGACCAATTGAATCCTGGCTTTGCTAGGATTGTCACCTGAGTGATAAGTTTGCATTTATTACCCAAGTGATGTCAAATCTCTCCTTTTTTTAACAAATCAGGAAACTGCGGCCAAGAAAGTTTTAGAGGAGAGAAATGACCTGTCCAAGGTCACATTGAGAATAAATAGCAGAAAGTAAATAAGAAAGAAGTTAAGGAAGTGAATAGAATTGTAGATAAGCTAGATATGATAGATATCTGGAGAGAACTGAACAGATATAGAAAGGAATACTCCTTTTTCTCAACAGTTTATGGTACTTTTACAAAGATGGACCATACGTTAGTACAAAAAAATTTTATAATTAAAAGCAGAAATATTAAAGATATCCTTTTCAGATCACAATGCAATAAAATTATATCTAATAAAGGACTATGGAAACAGAGCTTGAAAATTAATTGGAAATTAAACAACCTAATGTTAAAGAAGGAATGGGTTAAAGAGAACAAATGGTAGGGCTGAATCTCACACCTAGGCATCCTGATTCTAAACTCAATATCCTTTACTTTGTTGTTCAGTCATTTTTCTGTCATGTCTGACTCTTCATGACCTCATTTGAGGTTTTCTTGGCAAAAATACTGCAGTAGTTAACCATTTCCTTCTCCAGCTCATTTTACAGATGAGGAAACAGGATTAAATGACTTGAACAGGGTCACACAGCTAGGAAGTGTCTGAGGTCAGATTTGAACTCAGGAAAATGAGACTTCCTGATCCTAGATATGGCACTTTCTCCACTGTGCCACCTAGCTGCCCCAATATCCTTTATGCTTCCTTATTAATGACTCATTCCTTACAATTGAGAACTGACCTCTATAGGTCTATCAATGTAAATGTCCCAGGAGTGGCAGGACATTAAATCACTAACACTTCAGTACAAAGGGACATATATAGATATCGATAGATACATACATACATACACATTTATATTATGCATATATGTGTATGTATATATGTGTGTATGTATGTGTGTGTGTGTATACATACATATACATGTGTATATATATATATATATATATATATATACACACATATATATTTGTTTGCTTGTTTGTACAATGGAGTGGGTCTTCAGGTAGCAAAAGAGTACCTAGCACTTGTGGAAAGGAGAAAGGGTAAGGAAAAAATAGAAAAAAGAAGTGGATGATACATTCCTTATTTTTACAGAGGATTGACATTGTTCATATCTGTAGCTATCTTATTGGGCAACCAGCTCTCAGACGTGGGTCTTTCACTTAGGAAGGGGATCAGACAAAAATGTGTAAGTGGATTCACTCAACAAATCACATCCCTGGAAAATACAACACATAGAGATTCTGGAGTGTCTTCTTTATATATGGGAGTTGACTTACCACTGTGACATGAATGCTCCTACAGCCCTGGAGTGACCAAGATAGGGAAGAGACACATGGACCCAGCCTTACCTTAATGATGGGTTACGTTCATTCAGACCATCTGCTCTTCCTGGAAAATAGTTTTCTCTTATGAATTGGAGCTGGTCAATTTGCCAAGAAAGTTGCCAAGGCACAAGCCAAAGATGCTTTAAGCTTGATGACTCAAAAGGGGTGATAAGGACATGACTTTGCTTCTTGTCATTAGCACCTTGATAGCACCTGTCATTCTCCTCAGCTAGAATGCCCTCCCTGTTGCCTGCTCCTGTGCCACTCACCCAAATCTGTCACATTCCTCAAGGTCTGGCTCAAATCCACCATGGATGGTAAAATCAGGATCCAGAAAGATTGTGCTAATATTGTGCTAAGATGGGCCAGGACAAATAGGACAGAAATAATGGGTCAAGCCTTGTAATAGAAAATGTAATAGGAATACATTTTAAAAGTATCCTACCTGAGGGTTCAAAAAAGTCACATTACAATATGGACTAGCAGCATTTGAAACATTTGAAAAAGACCTAAGGGTTCTGACAGACTGCACACTAAATATGAGTCAATCACATTAGATGGCAACAAGAAATGCTAACAGAATCTCAGGCTGCATTCAAAGAAACATGAGGAAGCTAGTTGGCATGTTGGATAGAGCACTGGGCCTACAGTCAGGAAGACATCTTTGTGAGTTCAAATCCAGTCTTATAATGAGCTGAAGAAGGACAGGCAAACTACTCCAGTATTTTTGCCAAGAAAACCCCAAATAGGTCACAAAGAGTCAACCATGACTGAAACAACATCAACATGTCCTAAGCAAGGAAAGATACGGTTCTATGACATTCTTCACTGGCCAGGCCAGTTGGAGTATATGTCCACTACTGGGTGCCACATTTTCTGAAAAAAATATTGAGAAGGAAGAAAGCATAGAGACGAAGGTGACTAAGACGTGAGAGAAATGGAGACCATGCTGAAAGAATCTAGGTAGAATGAATTCGTGATGTATACCTTCAAGAAGAGGATATTGAGAGCACTCAGATAAGTTTACATCAAAAATTGGAATGTTTATGGAAAAAAGGCTTGCTTGCCTTTGCTTTTCCAGTCCCCTACACGGCAGAAGTAAAAGCCATAGGTGGAAGTTGCCTAAAGGCCAAGTTTAGGATTAATATAAGGGGGAAAATAACCCAAACCTTCTCACAATTTAGAGCATTCTAAAGGTGGGATGACCTGCTTCAGGAGGCAGAATGTTTCCAATCACTGTAGCTCTTTAAGCAAAGAATGGACAACCAAATGAAGGGACATTGCAGAGAGGACCCTGCTCAGGGAGGGGGCGGACAAGACACCTCTGGGGTTCCCTCCCAGCTTTGAGACCCTGTTATTCCATCTAAGCTCCCCTTGAAGCATCCTCTGATCCCTCTAATCCTCTCCACCCCCATGGCATGTAGACCCTGTGATTTGCCACTTAGCACTTGGTACAGAGCGTGAGAGCTAGAAGGGACCTTAGAGACCAAATAATTCAAACCCTTGATTTCATAACTGGAGAAACCAACATCCTACTCACATAAGAAGTTAGAAGCAGAGTTGGGGCTCCACCCCCACCTTCCTAACTCTCATTCGTGGGTTCCTTCCAATGCACCATCCTGCCTCTCTTCTGTCTTCTAAAGTTGCTCATGTCTCATGCAAGCATGAAAATATTATCTCTCTAGCTAACTTGTAAAATCCTCAAAAACAGGGGTTGTTTCTCAAGTTACCTTGGTAACAATGACAACTTAACATGTAGACAGTGCCTCACCATCACAAAGCATTATCTCACATTATTTCATTTGTTCTTCACAACAACTCTATGTAGGGTTAGATCTCACTTTTTTTTTTTTTTGGAGAAAACCTAAGTACAGAAGATTTACGTGACTTACCCAGCGTCACACAGCTGGTACATGATAGAGCTGAGTCAGGAACCCAGGTCTTTTGACTCCAAGGTCCAGTGTTTTCTTTTGTTTTGCTGTGAGTTTCAGTTTCTCCTACTCTAAGTCCCCTCTCCCCACCATTACTTCCTACCACATGGCCCTGGTTTATCTCTTCCTTTACCCCCACCCAATTCTCCCAGGGAGTCAACCTTCCTCCAATTACTCAGTCATTTTCAAAGAATTAGTAATCCTTGCCAGAAGTGCCATTGATAATGATGGACATGCTGATAAGAGAAACACCATCTATAACCTCTATGGTATCAGCTGTGGTATGGGAATGGGATGTTATTTTTGTTTTCCTGACCTAAGAATGCATCAATGTTGGAAACTCCCAACAGGAAAACTCCCTCCAGATCCAAATAAGTCATTCATCCATTTGTAGATCACAGTCTGAGAGAGCTTTGTGGGAGCACCGAGTGTTTAAGAGACAAGCTAATTGTATCAACGAAAGTCTTCTGAACCCTACTGTCTATATGATATTGCCTCTTGGGAATTATGAATTAAATGATCATTTTAGTAACAATTTAACAAAATAGCTTACATTGATAAAGCATTCAACCACCTACACAGTCCTTTCTCCATCTCCCCCTCCCACAACAACCCTATGTGGAAGATGATGTAAATAATATTATGATTATTTGATAAAGGAGAGAACTAAGATTCAGAGATGTTTAAATAATTTGCCCATGGTTATATGGTCAGTATTCATGTGTGTTTGTCCTTCATTGTGAAAAAGACCATGCCATCAGAGAAATAATGACACAACTTGCACTTGACTTTGTTTTGAGCGAGGGAGGGTTGTGCAGGTCACCAGCCTCACTTCTGCTCCAGAGCCATCTGAATCTAGTGACCAGATATTCATCAGGATGACTGGAGACGACCCAGGATGAGGCAATTGGAGTTAAGTGACTTGCCCAAAGTCACACAGCTAGTGAGTGTCAAGTGTCTGAAATGATATTTGAACTCAGGTCCTCCTGACTCCTGCACTGGTGCTCTATCCACTACACCACATAGCTGTCCCATATGGCCAGTAAATGTGTAATAGAAAGAGTAGGGCTCATGGGGTGCTCATGGCAGACTAGAACCTCTGGTTTGAGAACTTGCTAAGACCTTTTCAGGGCTGTTCATCCACCTTCACCCAACCTGAGGCTCCAAGAAGCTGTAGCATGCACAATAGCCACACTCCAGTAAAACATTCTCAGTAGACCAACTAAACCAAATTGAGGGTAAATAACAGGGCCCCATCTGTCCCTGATGGAATGGGTAGGTGAGATAATTTGCTCCCACAGCCATGATAGTAGCTTAAGCAGGAGCAGTGGAGTACTTAGAGTTTGGTTAGACATCAAAGACTCCAAGGTCACCCACTGCATACTGGGCTATCTCTAGTCATCTTGACTTTTGTCCTGCCACTGGAGTTCAATGACTCTGGAAAAGACAGTGAGGCTGATGGCTTTGTGCAACTCTGCCTCACTTATATCCATGCTCTAGTCAACACATCCCCTAGTGACATCTTTGGCTCTCTTCAGAAACAAAGAATGAACAACAACAATGGAAAGAACACTAGACATAGAATCAGTAGAACCTGGGTTCGAATCTTAGCTATAACTCTTGCTAATTATAGGGTCCCAGGCAAATCATTTACTCTTCTCAGCCTCAGTTTATTCATATGGAAAATGAGGAAGATAATAGCACCTATTTCCCAGAGTTGTGGCAAGAAATAAGCGATATATGCAATGTGCTTGGCAGATCTTAATGCACTGTGTAAGTATTGACTGTTATTATTATTATTTAGTGAAACACCCAGAGTTTAAACTCAGGGGACTTAATTTTCAAAGTCATTGCTCTTTCCATCATACTGTATCTATTGCACTAGCTCCAGCGCTTATTAGCTGAGTGACATTGGCCAAGTCATTTAAACTTTCTGAACCTCAGTTTTTTCATCTGTAAAAGTGGGACAATAATAGTTGCTCTACTTGTCTTGTGGGGTTATTGAAAAGACAGTACTTTGCAAATGTAAAGATATATATTTAATATATATACATAAAATAAAATGAATTATTGATATTAACCAACAATCAACAAGGCTTTATTAAGTGCCTATTAGGTACCTGGCACACGGGATATGAAGACAAAAAATAAACAGTCCCTAACACTTACTAGTTGTGTCATCCTGGGAAGGTAACTTAATTTCTATTTACCTTAGTTTCCTCAACTGCAAAATGGGGATAAGAGCATGTACCTCACAGGTACATTGTTATGGTGAGGATCACATGAAGGAGTATTTGCAAAATGCTTAGTATAGCACCTGAAATATAGTAGGCACCATATAAATGCTTAATTCCTCCCTCCTCTTCAAGAAATTTACATTTCATTGGGGAAAACGCTAGCAGCTACTGGGATCAGAAAAAGATCTTATGCAGGGGGATTGTATTTGAGTTGAGCTTTTCAGAAATATAGTGATTCTAAGTGGCTAAGGTGAGAAGAGAGTACGAGGAGAACAGTCTGAACAATGGAGTGGAGATGGGAAATGGTTATTGTTGTTTATTCTTTATTCTGGAAGAGGACCGAGACATCAGGAAGGTGATTCTATCTATGACTTGCAAGTAAATTGGATTTAAGTGAGGCAGGGCTGTACAAAGTTACCAGCCTCATTGTCTCTTCCTCAGTCATCTGGGTCCAGTGACAAGATATAGACCAGAATGATTAGAGATGATCCCAGATGCAGTGGAAAAACTGTGTGTTTTTAAGCTAAGGTCTTTCCCAGGTCTCATTTTGACTGAAGCAATGCCCATTCAGTGATTAAGGCTAGGTAGGAAATGAGGCAAAAAATGGCCTCATTTATCTAGTCAAAAAAAAATCAATATGAGAGGGAAAGACTCTCAGGGTTACTGACCAGAGCTGAAACAAGAGCTATTCACATTCACTCTGAGCCATCAGATTCCAAACGATAACCACGTAGGCTTGGGCTGGGACCTGTTGCTGGGAAGTAGAATGCAAGAACAGCAATAAACCAACAGCAAAAAAGCTAGTTTGGCTGGATACTGAAAGGAAATAATGCATATTAAGATTGGAAAGGTAGATTAGAACCAGGTCATACATTTCAGAGAATTAGAGTAAAATAAAATGTATTTAATATCAACTAACACAACATAATTTAATCCCTTTTTTATGATGCAAAGGGCACATCATGATCCATAAGCAGGAACAGTATGTAGAAGAGGGTTTGATGTAAATAGAAAACACTTCCTATCCACTGGGGGCGGGGGGGGGGGTAGGGGGTTGTGTTTGGCATCATCATTATGAATTACTGTCATTTTACAGAAAAGACAAGGAAGACCAAGCAAATAGAGAACAACCCTTGAAGGCTAGATAAAACAGCTTTTATTGTAGTAATAGCATCTTGCATTTATATGATGTGTGTATTTTTTCAAAGCACTTCTCTTATTTTATCATTTGACATAGGCAGGACAGATGTTATTAGCTCCACTTTCCAAATGAGAAAATTCACGCCTGGAGAGATGAAGGCATGGTCTCTGTCTCCCAGGGAGCAAGTGGGAGGAGAGGGAGTCTGACTCTGGATCTGCAGACTTCCATCCTCCGTGAAAGTGGCAGCATCTTGTTCTTATTATGTTGTGTGTTTTGGGATCCAGGACCATAGATTCATAGAGCTGGAACTGGAAGGAACCTCAGAGATAAGTTAGTCTAAACCCTTCCCATGAACAAAAACCAAAATCACACCCAGAACAAATTCTAGAGCTCATAGTAGGAATACTGCTTCATCCTGTCCAGCTTATATGGCATCTAACAATGCTGATAACAACAATGATACCTAAAGTTCACGCTCGAATTCTATTTCAAACCATCATAATCCTTACTGTTTTGAACAAAGTGATCCGTAGATGGTACAGAGTCACGGCAAAGTGAGTTATCACTTTTCACTATCAACCACTGTCATTGGCAGGAAATAAAGACGCTGAGGCTTCTTCCAGTCTTTTTAGTGTACTCCTGGGGGACGAGCACACGTATGATGATAGAAGTTATATTACCAAAACTGGGATTTTGAAGGTTATGGCTGGACCTCTCCTCCCTCCCATAGCAAGCACAGAAGTTAGTTCATAGGGTCATAAATTTAGAGCTGGAAGGGACTGTTGAGATCATTTATTCCAACCTCCTCATTTTACAGGGGAGCAATTGAGGTTTAGAAAAGCTGGTGACCTATACAAGGTCACATAGTTATTGGGTAGCAGATACAGGATACAAACCCAGGTCCCCTACCTTGAAATCCAGAGCTCTTTGCATTCTAGTGTGACATCTTCTCCAGGTAAAGGAAATGTCTCAGTTGTATCCTACCCACCCTGTTCAAAACAGTAAGGATTCTGACCCTCTGAAAGTTTGAGTGGCTTGCCCAGAGCCATGTGGCAGGGAAATATCAGAGTTGGGGCCTGAACTCTTGGTCCAGTGATTTTACCAACATACCACAGTGCGTTTCCTTGTGGAGCAAGAGAATTGCCACTTAAAGGAGTGATCTCTAAAGGTATAAACATTCTAACAAGGTCTGCTCGGATAGTATCATCAGATGCCTTGTAAAATCTCATGTTTCATAAGGTTTCTCTTCCAGACAGCGCCTCGGAGCTGAGAAGGGCCCTTTTTGTGAAATGTGAGATGAAAAGAAAACACTAATTATAGCTATTCCTCAGGCAAGGAGCTAGGATGACGGATGTCAGGGCATAGAAAGCCAAGTTTCAGGGCAACAGTAGCATTCGCTTCCATTAAAAGGAGTTGGGGAGATATCACTTGTTCTTTATGCTCTGATAAAGTGACCAACCTCTCTTGGGCAAGGGGGACAGGGAAGGGAGGATCATTACTTTGGTTCCCTTATGTTCCTGAGGCTTTGGGCAACTTGCCCACAAGACTGGAAAAGCTAAAGCCTTTGCAATGAGACATCTGTTCTGGGAAACAAAACGGGGCATTACAAAAGCAGAGCCATAATATCCACCTTTTCTACTTGGGTATCACCAAGTTCTTCCATACTTGTGAGCTTTTGAGGTCTTTAAGCTACTCCTATGATGTAGGAAGAGTTGATAATATCATACCCACTTTAGAGATGAAGAAACTGATGTTTAAACAACCAATTCTATAAGTATACTACTTAGTGGAAGAGGCAGGATTAGATTTCAGGTTTCTTACCTCAAGTCCAGTGTTTCTTATACTATACAAGGATATCTTAATAGCTCTGTAACCAACAGGGTCTCCAGACTTCCCTCTTCCCACCTCCACCACCAGTTCAATACATCTTGGCAAGTATTCGGAATCACTGAATTTTAAACTTGAAAGCAATTCTACAGGTCCAAACTACACCTGAACAGGAATTCCTTCTGTAATAACCCAAAAGGGGTCATCCAGACTCTGCTTGAACCTATAATGGGTATCCCATTCCACTCTGAGTCAGATCCGACTAGGTAGCTTAATTCCCATGAGAACTGGCACCACTTTGTGTGGAGTAAATGATGTGGAAAAGCAAGACTCACAATGAAGCCAAAAGAACAAGATCTGGGCCCTTCTAGCACCCCGAAAATGTACTTTATAGATGAGGAAACATACACTATGTGTCCAGAGTCACACAGTTCATATAAAAAATACAATGCAATGAAATGAAATACATATTAATTACATGCCTACTTTTGTGGTGCTAGGTACTATGCTAAAAAATAGATAGCATTTACCTAAAGTAGGATTTGTACCAGACTTTTGGATTCCAAACCCAGAACTTAATGTTCCTATTGTTTTCCCATCAGAATATGAGCTTTTTGAGAGCAGGGACTGTCTTTTGCTTTTCTTTGTATCTCCCAATACTTAGTATACTGCCTGACACAGAGTAGGTACTTAAAACTAAGCCATGGAGTCATACTTTGAGAATTAAACTGGACCCCAGAGGACATCAAGTCCATCTCCTTCATTTTAAAGGTAAGGAATTAAAGGTGCAGCAGGCTGCCTCCCAATAACAATCTTTGCTTATCTATGAATGAATCAATAATAATAGCTAATAATGGTTAATATTTATATAGCACCTACTGCGGACAGGCTTTGTATTAAGTGCTTTAGATGAGGATCTCAACAGATCCTTACAACAACCCTGGGATATAGGCACTATTATTATCCTCATTTTATCAATAAGGAAACCGAGGCAGAGGAGGATTCAGTGATTAACCCAGATTCACAGTAAGTAAGTATCTGAGGATGGATTTGAACCACGGTCTTCCTGACTCCATACCCAGTGCTCCAATCTATTATACCACCTAGCTGCTTCAGTTACCTACTTGAAGGTCTATCCATGGTGTCCCAGGAGATCCTTTTCTCCCTCTTCTTCCTTCAGTTTATCCAGAACTAGACCCCCTGTGTTGAAATTGGCCCTGTGTTGAAAGGGCCAATCCACACCCACTAGGGTTTTTCATGATTCCTGCAGTGGTCAGACTCCAGAGAAAGGGGCCACACAGTTCCTGGCAGGGGCCCAGGAAGTTAGGCCTCCCTTGGAATTTACCCCACCCCCACCAAAACTGCAGCAACACAAACTTGGACCCAAATCCTCCAGCAAAGGAGAAGCTGCCTCCCCTGCGGAGGGGTGCCCACAGACCGAAACTACTTCCCTCTGGGAAAGTCAGTTTTGCATAGATGACTAATGGAAACTTCCCAACCCTGTGTCCATCAGCATTTCTCTAGAACGGAAGGGTCAACCCAAAGAAAAATTTACAAGCAGCAGGAGATTAGAGGCACCATTCTCTCCAATCACCATCTTTACGTTTTTCCTTCTCTTTTGTTTTAATTCTCCTGCTCAGCAGTGGATTCAGAGTTCTTGCTAGTGCACTCACTCACTAAGTTCAGTATAAGTCACCAGAGTCAGAGTCATAGCCATAATAATAAGTGGCATTCATTAAAGGTTGCAAAAGGCTTTGTACCAATATCTCATTTAATTCTTGCAACAACCCTGCAAAGTAGGTGCTGTGATGACCCCTGTTTTGAAGATGAGGGACTATGTGCAACCCTGAGCATGTCACCTAACCTAACAGTATTGTAGGCAGCTCTACGTATGATAGTCACAGAGAAAATACAGGCCTCCATTGGTAGAGAGAGTTTCTTTACCTTGGGAATTGCTTAGATCAATATAACACCAGGACTAAGTCTTGTCCCTCTCCTACAGTTAAGGAAACTAAGACCTGAGCCCTGTGAGTTGCCCAAGATCACACAGCTAGTAAATATCTAGGGCAGGATTTGAACTCTGGCCTTTCTGAGTCCAAGTTCAATACTCTATCCCCTCTGCCACCTAGATGCCCCAACTCTGAGAGGGAAAAGCTAAAGAAGCCAATACTGCCCTAGGCTGCATTGAGAGGCATGGTGACCAGAATGAATGTGACGACTATCCTACTATTGTCTCTGCTGGCCCCAGAGCCAATTTGCCATCTCATCCAGACATTCTCATTCTAGTCATCTCAGAAGAATTAGAAGAGCCAATCTAAAATCAGTGTGTTTAGACATGGCCCAGAAGGAGAGTCTATGTTGCTTGCCTGGAGATACCTCAGAGTAGGAATCAGAGACAATTCCCCTTTATATACTGGGGACAGGTCTGACAGCCCCAATCTAGAGTAAGCCACCTACTTCCTTATTCTGGAACAAGAATTAACATCTCCTAAACAAGACCCTTATTTTACAAATAAGGACACTGAGGTTCAAAGAGAGAAAATCATTTGATCAAGGTCACACAGGGAGTAAGAAGATATGGGATTAGAAACCAAGTCCAAATCTGCTTTTTCCACTGTATGACACTGCCTCCCTTGGACCGAACACTAAGCCAGCGAAGGACAGGTTGAGATTGTCTCTCCATATCACTAAGTGACATAGAGATTTTCTACAGAGTCAACTTGTTTAATCCTCTTCCAAAGTATAATTATCTAGGTGAGCTATTTTCTTCACTGGTTCTAAACAAGAAGGCCTTGGTGGTGCCATTGACCTCAGAATTTGGAATTGTGTGATCTCTCAGTACCTGTGATTTTATCTGTATGGATGCTCCATCTCCCAACACAATAAGTTAATCAACAAGCATTTATTAAGCACTTACTACATGCTGTGCCAGATGTTAGGAATGCTGTTCAGTCATTTTTCTGTTGTTTCCTACGTACAAAGATGAAAAAATTCCTGAACTTCTAAAGCTCACATGATATTGGGAAATGCTATGTGTGCGTGTAAGTACACACAAAATACTTACCAAAAGAAATATACAAGATCATTTCAGGGGCTTGGAGGTGTGATGGCATCTGAGGGGATCAGACATGTAGGAGGTAGTGTTTAAAGTGAAATAGAGAATCCCCAGACCTTTGTAACTTTACAGGCAATCTCACCAAGATACTTAGACTGAAAAATTAATACCCCTGCAACAAACCTGGCAATGATATTATCTCTAAAAACTTAGCTAAGCTAGTCTTCAGACAACAGGCACCATAGATGGAGGCTTATAGACTAGCACCAGGTTAAAGGATGAAACTCTTCAGGGCAAGGGTTTGTATGCAAGCTAAAAAAAGGTTTTCAAGATTATGGGGCCATCACCACACTACAATGAGGTTGCAAACTAGGACATTACAGGGATTTAATCACCAGTCTGGGTCAAATGTACCAGATGATAAGTCACTAATTCACTGTGTGAACCCATCCAAGCAGTAACTCAGCTGTGTCTCTGTCTTTCTATTACCCCATGATAGCCCTCTACCTAGACCTAGGAACAGCCAGGACAATAAGTTACTATGAAAATTCTTTCCTTGAAGGACAAAGTGGGATAAAGAGAAAATAAGCGTATAGAGAGAAGGGGGATGAAATATGAAGTACCATTATTAGGAATTTTGGTATCTGTGCTAAGTAACACAATAGGTTAGATACCCTCAAACGTTTCAGGGAATAGGGAAAGACACCAATTACTGGTCATGCATAGGAAAACACTGGAACATTGTCATGTTGGGGGAATGTTCCAAGATACTGGCCCGATGAGAGTTAAGAAAGAGATTCAGAGGCATTAGTCTCCTAAGAGGGAGATTCCAGGACACTATGAAGCCACTGATGGAGAGGATACTGCCCAGGGAGGAGCAGGGTGGGCATCAGTAGCCCCAGCTCAGTTACAGCTCTTCCAATTTGTTGTTTTTTAAAAAAATATAATTAAAAGAGTTACTATTCTCATAAATGTGTTTACTTAGCCCCAGAGCACTGAGATAATGACCTAGATTCTTGACAATCCTTATGGGAATAACTTTCTCCAGCTACCAAATCAAGTACATTTCACAGTCTAGGCAGGTTTCACACAATTAACAGGAGTGTAATTTTTTTTTTTGCCCTGATAACATTTAGAAGTGAAATTTCATGTGTGTGGAGGTTTAGTTGACATCTCAATTTTCACAGTTGCTCGGGTCCATCTTCACCTAAATTATTGCTTCACTCTAAAGAAGATAAGCAAAGTCAATGTTTATTTTTACATCGGCGTATTCCATCAGGTTAGTCCTGCTAACCTAATGTGGTTTGCCTTCCCAAGGACTTCTGGGACAGCCTCTTGTTCACTCAGGCCTTTCACATACTACCCATCCATTATTATTTTGCCTGGCTCCAAACAAAGGCATTTTTAGTTCTAAAGGAACAAAGACTTACTTTTTTGTCCCCCTTTGGTTTCCTGTCATCTGACAGATGATTGTCACATCACAGTCAAAATGAGACAAGATTACAGCTTCCAAAAAGAATGAGCTGCCATTGACAGAAAGCTGTATAGTAACAACCCAATCAAAGAACTCTGGGCTTAAATGGGAACTATTCTTGAGAGCAAGCAAGCAACAAAGAGTAGCCAGGATGCTTATTGGCACATGTACTGAAAAGTCTGGATATGTCTCTTTGGGCCCCAGTTTCCTCATCTGTAAAATGAGGTAATACATGATCTCCAAACATTCTTCCAGCTCTGAATTCTATGATTCTATAAGTTCAATAGGAAAACCATAAAAACCAGGGTGTGTGTGTGTGTGTGTGTGTGTGTGTGTGTGTGTATGTGTGTATGTACGTATGTGTGTATACACACATACATATATATATACATACATATACATATATATATGAAATAGGGAAACAACACAAAAGGGCACATGAGTTCAGATTACTCTCAGTGACCAATCTTGATCCTAGAAAATGACTTGTGACTTATAACTCCCTCCTCTTAGTAGAGAGGTGGAGGAACATGGGCGGGGGAGGGTGCAGAACATCTCATGCTCTGTCAGATTTTGCTCATTTTTCTTTTCTTTATGATGATGGGAGAAGTGCATGGGAAAATGGCTGAGTTTTTAAAGGGGGCATCAACAAGAATATGTTTTGTTTTCTTTTAAATACATTTTATTGTTATCCTTTGTTTTTATAGTATCTCAATTTCCTAGTTTATCCTTTCTCCACCCAATACCTCTCTTATTAAAAATATAAAATGTTCCATATAGAAAATAGAATTTTAAAAGAATTTTATATAAATATGAAAATAATTTTTAAAAACAGAAAAAAGTTCAGCAAAATTAATCAACATATTGAAAAAAAACCAGACATTACGGGCAGTGTTCCATAGCTACGAGTCCTCCCTGCTGCAGGGTGGCGAGGGGGTTGGGGGCAGGGGTGTCTTCTCATATCTCTTGTTTCCCGTTAAGGTTTCTCTTTGAAATTTTATAATATTTTTTTTATTCTTCTTTCCGTTTACGTTGTTGTAATCATTGTGTATATGGTTTTCCTGGTTCCGTTCATCCCAATCAATAGGCAACCGCTTTGTTTCCATTTATTTACTACCGCAGAAGTGCCGCTATAAATATTTTTGCATATATGAGGCCTGTGTGTTATCGGCTTGCTTGAAGTATATGGAATCTCTAGGTCAAAGGGTATGGCACTTTATTTATTTTCTATCCATAATTGCAAATTGATTTCCAGAATAGTTTGACCAATTCACAGCTCCACCAACAATGTGTTAGTGTACCCATCTTTCCACTACCCCTCTAACGTTAATTACGCCTGTTGTCATAGTGATTCTTTGGTCTCTCATTATCTGAAGGCTAGTTATATTTCACCCCTCCCTTCCAGACAGTTCTGTGGTACCCTTAGGGGATTGGGGTGAGCTATAACATTTACAAGATCCCCTATCAATTTTGTCCCCTCCAATTTTAGGCATCCAGCCTCTCCAATTCCATTTAATCACTTAGCTGTTAGATTAACTCTTACAAAGGAATATTGACTTAAAGGTATATTCAGAACAAACTAGAAATATTTCTCCTCAACACCTCAGGGCCATAATCTTTCCCCCACCCCCATCCCCACACACTCCTTTCTTGGAAGGAGACGGGGATTAGGTTCATATCTTAGCTCAGGACCTAACATAACATTAGTCCCACCAAGTTCCAAGTCCAAATACAGGGGTCCATACACACACTGTGCTTGGTTCCCAGGATCTGGATCCTCAAGGCTTCCTTGTTAGACTGGTTGTAATATATGCACTTAGAAATAAAGACCAATAGGTCTTGTACCCAGGACATAACAGGAAGGAAAAGGGAGCAACTGTAGCAGTCAGGTAACTTTAAAGACCACAGGCAGTTCCAGCCAATGGAAAGAGGTTGTTTCTACCCAAGTGGTAGGTCAACACAGAATAACACAGAGTGCCCATGCCTGTGCCAGTCTTTTGTCTCCCAGAAGCAGATTCCTGGTATCTCACAAGTCAGTGTCTCTTTGTTAGATAGGATGCTACAGCATCCTTTGTCAAACCTGCCAATTCGCTTGAATTTCTTCATCTGAGAGCTGCTCATATCTTTGACCATTTATATATTGGGGAATAGCTTTTGGTCAGATGCTTCTATTTGCTGTCTGTATCTGAGAAATAAGACCCTTTTCAGACTTTTTCCCCTAGTAGAGCTTTCCTTTCTTACCCTACTTGCATTGTTTGTTCATGAAAAACCTTTTGATTTCATGAATACAATTGCCTATTTCATCTTTTGTAATCAGCTCTGTCACTGGTTTGCCTAAGAATGTACCATCTACCATAGCCCATTTACAATTTTGTATGAGGATATTTCCCCTTGAAGGCTAGCAAAAGATAACACCCAAGTAGTAATCCAAAGGGAAATGGACTATCTCTCTAAGTACTGGCTTTCCCCTTCCCAGAAGTTTTCAAGTAAAAGCTGGATATCTGCTTGTTAGGCATAGTATAGAAGGGATTCTTGATTAGAAATAAGATGGATTCAAATTCTCTTTGGGTCCCTTTCTGTTATGTAAACATGCTATCTCTGAACCTCAGTTTGCTAATTTGTAAAATATATTTGAAGTACCTACCTCAGAGGATTCTTGGGAGCAAAATACCTTATTACAATATTATATAAGCAAAAGCTGTTACTTTGAGAATGAGAAATGTAGGTTGGGCTATACATCTCTACTTGTGTTATCAGAGCTCCGTTGCTCATGTCACATGGATAAACATACATTTGGATGTCATCGTTGTGAATAGGTAGAAGGATATGTACATGTATGTATACATGCTTAGAGAGCTTTATAGAATCAGAATTGTAGTTGAAAAGGACCTCATCAGTCATCTCATCCCACCATTCCCTGAACAAGAGAATCTACTACCCCATCTTTGCTTGAAGATCTCTACAGAGGATCAACTTCCTACTTCCAGAAACCTTTCCAAGGTTTTGGAAAACCCTAATTGTCTGATGTTTTTCTCTTCTTTTACTTTTACTTTTCTACTTTTTAAAAAATCTGCCTCTCTGGGACCTCTTGCTTCTAAATTATTCCCTCTGGGACCAAGAGAAACTATCTAATCACTTTTCCAAATACAACACCCCTTCAAATACTTGAAGGCAACTATCATATCCTGCCTATGTCTTCTTTTCCTCAGTCTCAGTGAACCCAAGTTCATTCAACAAATCAACATATGTCATGAACTCAAGAACTTTGCCATTGGGCTTCCATCACCCCCTCATATTCTGAATGGGAGCAATATGGGAATTTGTTTTGTTGGACTAAGCATATTTGTTATATTTTTTTTTTGATGTTTAATGAAGAAGTAGCAGGAGGATTAATAGATGCTTGTTAAAAATAAATATTTTTAAAGGAAAAAAATAAGTTTAGGCCATAGAATTCCACCTATCCTTTCTCAGAACCTTTTGAAATCTATTCTCCAAAATCTGTTGCATATGAGGTTATGTCCAATTTCCCTCTATATTTTTACAAATAAATTTTAAGATAGATTAATCTCTTCCACCTAAGGTTTCCAACATTTCTGCTCCAACATTAGCAGGGATTCTCCATGGCATTTTGGGGACAAGAGTATGCATTATCCATACATTAATAGTACTAAGCATATGTTGAAGATGATAGAAGAAATTGAGTCAAAGGGTTGGATTTAATGACCTAAGAAGGCCTTTCTGCTCCTCCAAAAGTCTATGCCATTTTTCTTCTCCCTTCCTTTATCAAAATCTGCTCTCACTTCTCTTAGTGAAAAGATCTGAGTCACTAATTCATACTGAACTGTGAAAAACTGAGAGGGAGTAATTTGTTACTTCTACTACATTTCTACCAGGGACAGTGCTTCAACCAAAAAAACAAAAATAAAGGTCTGTTGATGGGAACCTAAGCAAAATAAAAGATACGCTGTGGGGTGAGGAGGCCTTTTTGTGCCTCCAAAATCTGTTGCCACAAACTTGGCTCATGTAAGAAGTCAGTCCTAGTTATTCCTCCCTCAAAGGGAACAGTAAGTTAAGGAGAAAAGAGCTCCTGTTGTTAGCTTGGATTACAAAGTAGGTGGAGTAGATCATGGGGAATTCAAAACACCAAAGCTTGTGTATCAGAAAGTTGGTGATGGAATTCTTCAACACAAGAAGCACTTGAGCGTAGATATCCATCAAGGTCAAGTGTGATAAGGAAGTCCCAGTTGTAGCCTGCTTCAGTTAACACAGAATTTCAAGGTCAACCCACTGAGGCATAAATCTTCCTACAGAGCACTACTGGCCCACAGCATTGCCACTGGTGACAGCAACTTCCAACAGCAGTCCATCTTTTCCAAAGGGATCAAGTTTGAAACCACTGCTCCCCACAGTGTCACACTTTGTGCCTGTGTATCAAGGCAGGGAATAGCTAGCCCAGACCAGGGAAAGGGGGACTACTTCTTAAGAACATCTGTAGGGTTCCTCTTTTAAAATTATAATAATAAGATAAGAACATACATTAAAGTATCCATAGGAGCTCTTCCAGTGATTAA